>NC_061817.1:14723809-14771929 GCF_021462225.1 Girardinichthys multiradiatus | reverse complement strand
ACCTCCTGGGTCCGGGGGCTGGTTGCCCCGAGGGGGTACCGGCACCTGGACCTGGGAGTATAGAGTATGCATGGGGAGTGTGAGTGAGTGTATGACGTCCATTGTTGTTTATTCTTACGTTGGGTGTGAGTGATTTTATGTGTATGCATGAGGGTGGGAGTGGGTGATTGTGACTGTGTGTGCCTGTTTTTTTTTTTTGTTGTTGTTTGTTTTTGTGACAGGTTGGTGTTGGGTTTATGATTATTGATTGATTAATCTTGATCAATAATTATAATTACTAATCATAATCTGACAACGCTTGTGGCCAAAGCTGTACCCCACAGGAAGTACTGTGTCAGACAGTATGGAGACCCTCTGCAGTAAAACTAACCCTATTCTCAGAGGTCTCTACCCATTAGATTAACGGGGTACACTGACAACAGGAAACAATACCTGAAGGAGAGTCCATCAGGTGTTACACATGCGATGGACTTTAAAATGCTCCTCAGTGGGATCTGTCCTGAAGCTGACATAGAAAACACATGGTTACTGCTGACTTCTGGAGGTGTTTAAAATTCCTCTTGCCTTTTAAGGACTTTTAGTAGCATTTTGACCCTGAATCTACCATGAGGAGAGAGAGAAATTGTTTCTCTAAAACAATTACTTTATGACCCTTTTGGAAAGAATCTCTTTAACACAGGAATAACATTTAACCTCTTGTTACGTCTGTCAACGTCAAAACCACATCAGCAGCAGTTAATAAGCTTTCTTCATTGCAGAAAAACAGAAAAGATATTTGCAAATGTGTGTGTTTGTACGTTAACCCCCTCAGTTTCTTGACCGCTCCAGAGTCGGACTGTTGTGGCATACAGTCCCCTATCAGTCCAAAAGCCCAGGCCCTCCCCTGGCCTGTTGGTGGACATTTGCTATTTCCTTTTCCACTTTAACTTCTTCAGGAGGGAGGGAAAACTTTGCTCCAGCCTGTTTCTCCCCTGTCTTCATAAGATGTGCTCTCAAGATGAGTCCAGTGCAACGGTGTTCTGGCTCTGGCAAACAGCATGGATTGTTGCTGTTGTGAGTTATGATTATTGATTGATTAATCTTGATCAGTAATTATAATTACAAATCATAATCTGACAAAATCAACTTCTTAACCAAAATCCTCATTTATGAATCGAGACCAGAGATGTTTCTGGTGTTGTAATTGTGGCTCAACACCTTTGACAATTACAACCGTTAAATACTCCGTAATAATTAATAACTATTGCCGGAGATGTCACTGTTTAATCGACCGTTTCTGCCGAAACGTGTGGAACGTTAACCTTATTTTGACTGACGAATCACTTTCGCACACAATGAACACAAAACGCTCTCTCTTTATCAATGTGAATATTTATTAATCTTCACCTACTTAACATGCAAAGTTCTACAAACACAGGGGTAACACATCTAACTAATCAAAATTCAACAAACGGCAGTGGGTATGTATTGAATCAACCAGCAGTTTATGGCAAAAACAGAAGAAGGAATGAGAATATGAAAAGGGTTGTGGTGGCGAGTGGGGGGGGGGGGGGGGGGGTTGGAGCGCAGCTCCGACTGTACTCAGTGATGTCCGATCATAAAACTTCCCCCCAACTCATGAGCACAAAGGATTCTAACTTTTGGCGGCAATCTAGCACAGTGAGGTTGAAGACAAAAGGGAAATGGAGAATTTTACCATGAGGTCGTTTTAACAGTCCAGTCTTACAACGCACCCGCGTTGACTCCCAGATAGTAAAACACAAGCAGATCTAGGAACGCTGCGGCTCCCGATATCAACATAACACATCAAAGTTTCAATAAGCAAGGTTACATGCACATATCGTTCAGAACACATGAGATCCTAACCAGCGATTCTGATCGCTCTACACCTCTGACCCTGCCCAGGCCTTCTAATAAAGAAATAAAAGATTAAATAGCAGCCGACTAGGGATGAAACACGATGGCGGTTCGTTTCCTCGAACTCCGTGTTTTTAGTTACGTGTTAAACTCACGTCTTCGATCGACAAAGTGAAATTTCTGGCCTTCCTAGTCCAGAAACCTCAGTTATGAATTGTTCGTTGGCCAACGAGAGAGAGAAATAAATGCAGACTCCACGTGGGATCTCTTCTTCTCAGAGGACGCTCCAGTTGCGTGGTAACCTTGTCAAGATTGCCAGCTGAAAGCGAGTTTTGAAAATGTCCGCCTTCCTATATAGCGTCTTGTGACGTCAGACTTGGGACGCCCCGTCATAACAGTCGTGATGCTTGACGGGATATGGAGGAGCGGACTGTCCTGGATACAAAATGGCCGCAAGCATCAGGAGGCCTGGTGTCTGTGCAAGTAGTCCAATATTCAGCAACAAGTGGTCCAACATTGGGTCTTGAACTACTCCCTCTCCTGGATCAGCTTCCTCCCTGCCACACCGCCTGCCGGTGGTTGGAGTCTCTGCCCGCTAGTGTACTGTGGTTCTCGGTGTCCGCGGCCGGGGTGCTTTGGTGTGTGCTGGCTCACATCCCGTGGCTGCTTGCCGGGGCCTGGCCCCTCTGGGCTCTGTCCGGCCTCTGCTTGGGGGTGTGGGCGTCCCGGGGTCTTGGGCCTCTGGGTCCTGGGCTGGATCGCTCGTTAGCGTGGACGCTGCCGCGGGGCTTGTGGACCTCGTCGCTGCGGCTCCCTGGGGCTTCATCACTGTCCGTGCTGGGTGGTTCCCCTGGACTCTCCACTGCTCTTCTCTTGGGGGGTTGCGGTAGTCCCGGCGGTGGTTCTCCTGGGATTCCTGTGCTTTGGGGGCCTTTAGATGGTCTGTGGGCTTCGGATCTCCTCAGTGTCCGTCCAGGGACCATGGGGAAGGCCTGTGGGTCCTCACACTCGCTATTGCATATTTTTGTGGAGAAACCTTGTATACAAAAGCGCGTCCACACCCATACTCACAGGTGTTAAGCTTCAGGTGTTGACAGATACACAGATGTTCAATTTTGGGCTAACCCTTCCTCCTTTTCTCCCCTTTTTCAGCCATCTCTCTCTTTTCTGAGCTTCTTTTTTCCTTTTCATTTCAGTGTCCGTGTCCGTAACAATTGAAATATTCCCAAAGAAGTTTATAATAAAGTTTCTTCTATAAATATCAAGCAGAGCTTTAAAGCATTAGCTGTGATGCTCTGCTTGTGAAAGTAAATCTGTTGGGCAATTTCTTGGCACTCAGACAACAATTCTGAGCGATACTCTGCCGAACAGGACACGGTATAAAAAAACAAAAAAAATTTGACTGCTGGGTAGATGAAAAGTTCCATTGATCTTAGAATTGAAAATGTCTGATCCATGTCATAAAACTGTCATAAAACTACTATCGCACTTAAAAAAGGACTTGTAATTAGCAGGTAAGTGTTTTGACCAAGAACAAGCAAGCGAGGCCAATCAGTATTTCACAATAAAACAAAGCAACGTAATACTAAAATAGCACATTTATTAAAAGTAAAAATATTCATAAGGAGGAAATGAATTTAAAATGTAGTGGTACCTGGGATTAATAAAAGTGGTACCTGATTAATAAAATGACATTTGATGCAATTTAACAATAAACTTACATGAATATATTCCAATGTAGTGTATTTTCTTTTGAAAAACAAATGTAATAAGCAGTTATCAAGCTAATCTGCTTATTAGCAGAATGAAATGCTATTTTAAGGCCATTTTGGCGATTTCTTTAAGTGTGCCACCGACAACTTTCATCAAGATCTGTAAAATGAAATTTTAGGCATAAATTGAATTTAGTTGGGTAGAAAATAAGCCATAATCAAATTTTGGCAGAGAAGAAACGATTTTGGGTCAATTTTCTGTGTGGGAAGTGTCTTCAGTAAGATCGGGTAAAATATAATCTCTTAAAGCTGTACAGAGCCAATTTATTCAGAAATCCTATTCCATGGCTCATGAAATAAGCCAAGATCAAATTTTGGCAAGTGAAACACCCCTATATTGTCAATTTGGGGATCTTTTTCAGCGTGGGAGGGTCTGTGCTCAGCAAGATCTATTAAAAATGATCTTCCCGAATGAAATAAAGCAATTCTATGCAGAAATTACATTTCATGGGTCATGGAATATGCCATGATCAATTTTTGGCAATGGAAATAGCCCTACTTTTTTTAATTGGGGGAACTCTTTCAGTGCAGAAGAGGTTGTGTTCAGTGAGATCAGTAAAATATAATTCTTCAGACTGAAACAGAGTCATATCAGGTAGAAATTGCATGTCAGTGGTCAGGAAATAGGCCATAATCAATTTGTGGCAGAGGACAAAACCCAGATTTTTGGCTATTTTAGCCATTTTGGACAAAGTGCATTCAGTGAGATCTGTGAAATACATTCACTCAGAGCAAAGCATTGTAATATAAGGCAGAAATGGCAATTCATGGGTCAGGAAATATTGTCCATAATCAATTTTAGCAGAGAATAACATGAATTTTTGGCCAGTTGGGAATTAATGGCTTCAGTGAGATCGGTAAAATATAATTCCTCTGAGTACAACACAGTAGGTAATCTCGTAATTTGGCAACGTTTTCATTGTGCACAGTACTACCTGTTCTATTTTTTTTCTCCTAAATAAATAAATAACCCTTTACTGTAACTTTGACCATAGAAATATACCAGTTTTATAGGTGCTAATATTGTTTGACTTTAAGAACTTAACCACCGAGAAAGAACTCTCTAAACAAAACACTCGACAGGCTTGATCAACTCCTGCGGCAACCTCCTCCTCTTCCTCTAGGGGTCTTACCGGTCTTACCCGATCAGTTTTTGGCAGATCATCACTTTATGGCACAACACCGGTAAGGAGCACAGACAGGATGCTTGAATAACGTTAGGGTCCTTTAATCATTGAACAGATGACATACAGCAGCCCTAATATTTACATACATTAGAATATGTATGTGTGGTCTAGAAAGGAAATCAAACAAAATCAGACATATGCTCTATGCAGTACTAATAAAACTACCTGGCATAAATAAATGCAACATTTACATTCTACATAGGATGACTAACTTAATATAACCTATACTTAAAGAATCATGACTCCTATGAATAACCTAGCCGACACGGCAAACACTGCACCGGATGTTATCAGCTTTAGCATGTGGCTTCTACTGCTAAACAGTCTCGAATATAACAGAAATAACATCAAATGCTATCAAAACTGAACTATATGTAATGGAAAATGCATGATAATTTTCCATACAGCTCTTAACATGTTAAACTTAATTTTCGTCAGCTACGCACACATCTTGAGCTGCTGATACTGATTACATACCCTGGCTTGACATGATTAAAATGTTGCGCAGTTCAAAACTAAAGAGCACACTTACCAGTGTTCACCACTAGAGGTCTCCCTACACCTTACTATAAACTAAACATTTCTCAGAGCTACAAACTCACTGCCTTTTCAACATTGACAAATATGGGTTTCCCATCAGTTTCGACTGTGGTCAAGTGACTCAACAGTCAGAAATTCGCAGTCACATCGTTAGCGCTCTGTTAACGATTATTCTTGCGCATACAAGGTGCGTTATGGTAATAGAGCAGAGCTGTGTTATGCCGAAAAGTGCATGTCTGCCGAAATTTGCATGCCCTGTTGCTGGAACTTGCATCTCTCTATACACCCACATATTGTTGACAAAACAGCCTCAAATATGACCGACGAGAAAACTAGTAAATATTTTCGTAAGAATAACATGTTTGAGAATTGGCCCAAGTACTGAACCCTGACACACCCAGACACAAGTCCATTATCTGAGGCCAGAAGAATATCATTAGTGACTTTCAACAGAGCTGTTTCAGTGCTATGATGAGCTCTGAAACCTGAATGAAGCTCTTCAAACAGGTCATTGTTGTGTAAATGCTCACACATTTGATTAGCATCTATTTTCTCAAGAATTTTAGATGAGAACGGAAGATTGGATATAGGTCTGTAATTTATTAAGTCACCTTGATCAAACAAAGGTTTCTTAAGTAAAGCTTTAATTGCAGCTACCTTAAACCAAAAAACCAGAAGTCTTTCTAGGCGCACTTGGCTTTGACTGGTCTACGTTGAAATTATGTCCTTTCCACTTCAGGATTATGGTTGCAGCAGCGCTCACTGGAACAGTCAGAAGCTTAGAAATGCAGCTGTAACCATTGCCATTATTATATTTTGCAAAGTAAGACCTTTTTGTGAAGGTCTCTTTGATTTTTATCGGTTTTACCCCTCTGTGCAATACTTTAGTAATAAGAAACCTTCTGTTAAGGTTATCATTAAATTTTAAACCAGCTGATATTGATTTGAACATATAAAAGATGCTTTCTAAATCCTGACAGATTTAATATGGTTGTCTGGGTTTTTATCCACCTTCAGACATCTATTTCTTCATGGGTTAAATAATTATTCTCTGTCATTCCAAGTTTTTACCCATAACTTTGTTTGTGGAATAATTTGCTTTAATTTATTATTATATGAGGAGTTTTTGATAGTTGCGAACATCTGGTGTGGATTCTATGTCATGGAAAGATGGGAAGACTAAAATAGTTTCAGTGTGTGGTTGTTGAGAATAAGTGAACAGATCACGACATAAATCAACAGACACAAGAAGCAACAATGCAAAATAAAAGGATCAGAATAAATGGTAATTAAATCATAGAATTTAATGTAACCAAAGCACCTAAATATATCTTTATTAAAAAGTGACTCAGTCTGGGCTGAAGTAAAAAAACTTTCTAATATGCATGATGTGTTTCCTTTAGATTTTAAGCAGATGCTGATGGTTGAAGAAGAAGCTCCTGTAAAGCACAGACCTTGTGCTGACCTACATGACCCAAAGTTCCACCACATAAAGGAGGAACAGGAGGAGGTCTACACCAGTCTGGGGGGAGAGCAGCTCAATGGGAAGGAGGAGATTGATGCCATCAGGTTTCCAGTCACTGCTACTCCCATAAAGAGTGAGGATGATAAACAGTCCCCTCTGCTCTCACAGCTTTATCAAGACCAAATTAGAGGCAGAGCGCTTCCAGAAGACATTGATGGAGGAGAAGAATCCATCAGGATACAAGATCATGGAGAAACTGAAGACACTGAGAAGGATGAAAAGGCAGATGATGTAAAGCACCCCGTCTCTGAGCTCAAACGCTTGTCAGACTCTGGACTGAAATCTAAGGACATGGACAATGGGTGGAAGGACAGCAGAGCTCCTGAGTCAGATGGAAACATTAACAAACCTTTTAGCTCCCCTGAGTTTGCTGAACAATTTGTTCACCGTGGCTTTCTTCAGAAAGACATGATAAACTCAGAAATAAGATATTTAAGCTCGTTGGATGAGAAGAAATGTTTCACAGAGAAGAAAAATGTGGAATCGCCAAAGAAAGTCCAGACAGGAGTGAAGTTTAGCTGTGAAGACTGTGGTAAAACCTTTATTGGAAAATGTGCTTTAAACATACATAAGAGAATCCACACTGGAGAGAAACCTTTCTGTTGTGATCTATGTGGACAAAGATTTACTGAAAAAGGAAGTTTAAAAATACACATGAGAATCCACACTGGACAGAAACCTTTCTGTTGTGATCTATGTGGACAAAGATTTAACATAAAAACAAATTTAAACAGACACATGAAAATCCACACTGGACAGAAACCTTTCTGTTGTGATATATGTGGACAAAGGTTTACTGAAAAAGGAAGTTTAAACACACACATGAGAATCCACACTGGACAGAAACCTTTCTGTTGTGATCTATGTGGACAAAGATTTAACCAAAAAGGAAGTTTAAACACACACATGAGAATCCACACTGGACAGAAGCCTTTCTGTTGTGATCTATGTGGAGAAAGGTTTACTGAAAAAGGAAGTTTAAACAAACACATGAGAATCCACACTGGACAGAAACCTTTCTGTTGTGATCTATGTGGACAAAGATTCAACCAAAAAGGACATTTGAACAAACACATGAGAATCCACACTGGACAGAAACCTTTCTGTTGTGATCTATGTGGACAAAGATTTAACCAAAAAGGAAATTTAAACAGACACATGAGAATCCACACTGGACAGAAACCTGTCTGTTGTGATCTATGTGGACAAAGATTCAACCAAAAAGGACATTTAAACAGACACATGAGAATCCACACTGGACAGAAACCTTTCTGTTGTGATCTATGTGGACAAAGATTTAACCAAAAAGGAAATTTAAACACACACATGAGAATCCACACTAGAGAGGAAAATGGTTAAGGTTTGAATGCTCCAACAGATTATGATCGCTGCAAAATATGTAATGTGAAGTGCAAGGCCTGCGGCAGGAATACTTTTTATCTGAGGAAGCACCTAGTTAAGCACCAGATTTTTGTCAGCCTCAGATATATTGCTACAACTTCTGCATTCAGCATCGTTAACAAGCCTGCTAATGGATACAATTTATGCATTAAATTTGTGCCTTATTAAAAAAAAAAAAAACTGCGTAGTTAATGGTTTTCTTGTTGAAAAAATGTTTGAAACAATTGAGATGTTACAATACCAACAGCCGGATGTTGTTTTGATATATTCAATAAAGTTTATATATAGAATACATACACTACCGGTCAAAAGTTTGATACACTTTCTCACTTAATAGGTCTCTTTATTTTCATGACGATTTAAATTGTAGATTCTTACCAAAGGCAACAAAACTTTGAAGGAACATATATAGAGTTATGTAGTAAACAAAAATGTGAGATAACTCTAACCATTTTTATATTTTAGATTACAGCTTTATTGTAGATTTACAGCTTCTATGTAAGCAATAACTTTTATAATTTTTATACTTTAGATTCTTCCAAATAGTCTCCCTTTGCTGTGATTACTGCTTTTCTCTCGTAACATTCTCTCCATGAGCTTCATGAGGTGGTCACCTGAAATGGTTTTCCAAAGAGTCTTGAAAGAACTTACCAGAGGTTCATTGAGAGACGGCCAAAGGTTAATAATTCATTCATCACAGCAAAGGGCGGCTACTTTAAGGAATCTATCATATGAAACATATTTAAAGTTCTTTAACAATTTTTTGTTTGCTACATGAATCCATATGTGTTCATTCACAGTTTTGATGCCTTTAGTGATAATCTTTGTACAATGGAAATTGTCATAAACATAAAAAAAATTTAAAGTGAAAGGGGTTCTTAACCATTTGACCAGTAGTGAATGTTAAATGGACATTTTATTTTCAATAAAATATCAATATATTAATAACATGGTAAAAGTGCTGAACCAGCTAGTACCGGTTTAAATTCCCAGGTACCACGTATTGGTACCGTATCAGTTCAGATGTGAAATGTACCTATCCCTAGTCAGGAGAGGGTGATCAGACTGGATTTAGATGTCTTGTCATTTTCAAATGAATATATTTTGGAGCGTTACCATTTTTTTGCCACAGTCAATGTATCTGAATAATATTCTCAGCCCACACATTGTTCCTGTGACACAACGACTGCACATAGTTTTTATGCCAACAGCAGCTTTTTTGTATAATATAGGTGACGCAGAAAATCCTTCAATGGCAACTGTATGTCATGCTGTCAGGGATGTTGATGTTGCTCTTAAACAGCTACTGTACAGCTGAGGTTCCCATGGTGTTGATTAAACATTCAGTGAAGTCAGGTTGTCCTCCTTAGCAGAGTGTTGCGTGTCCCTACCTGCCACACAGAACACCAGGGTTTAATTCTGTGTAAAAAGTGTAATTGCTGTTTATGTCATCAGACATACATAGCTTAGGTTTAGTTAAAGTTTAACTGTAATTCTAGATGGGAGCTTCCACCACTCCCTAACACACAGATATACAAGAATAATGAAAGAAGAATTTCACAGAACTGCAGGAATCAGTGAAAGCAGTAATTTAGTTGGTATCACATTTTGAGAATTCAAGCATTATCTATGCATATAATTCTGGGTTTCCATGCATCATTCACTGTATACATAGCAGTTACATTCACTGCTCCTTCACTGAATGAAGGAGATTGTTTTATTTGTTTTATATTATATTGCACAGTTTAACATCTACTCAACGAGTGTTAACATTGATTCTTTCACCTGACTATGGTTCTAGTGATGTATGAACCTGGATGCTTTCATTGTCTTTTGCTTTGTTTCTGACACACCCAAATTTCCCCCATTGTGGGACAATAAAGGACTTTCTACCCTATTCTGTATTAAATACTTGTTTAAGGGGGGGGGGCACTGTCGAATGATGAGCAAGTAGGACACGCTCGCTAATGGTTCTTGCAGATTTTAAGTGTAAAATGCCATTTCAACCTGGAAAGACTCACATAATGGAAAAACAACAAGAAGACGGTAAATTTCATTTGCTCAAGAATTTATTATCCATCCAAAGCTTTTTATTTTTTCCTTTTCCCAACCTGTTGTAAGCACTTTTGATGTTGGCTGGTCATTTCTTTGTCCAATAATTCAAAGATAACTGGTCACTTTTAAATTTAAGAGGTATTTCTCCCATTTCAACCTGTAATGCTGCCATGGAGGATGTTTTAAAAGCACCTGTACATATTCTTAAAGTTAAATATTGAATATAATTTAGCTTTTGGAGATTTGTATCTGCTGCTGAATTATAAACTATACACCCATAATCCAAGACTGACCTACGGGGGTTGGACAATGAAAGTGAAACACCTGTTTTTAGACCACAATAATTTATTAGAATGGTGTAGGGCCTCCTTTTGCGGCCAATACAGTGACAATTCATCTTGGGAATGATGTATACAAGTCCTGCACAGTGGTCAGAGGGATTTTAATCCATTCTTCTTGCAGGTTAGTGGCCAGGTCACTACGTGATACTGGCGAGGAAAACGTTTCCTGACTCCCTCCTCCAAAACACCCCAAAGTGGCTCAATAATATTTAGATCTGGTGACTGTGCAGGCCATGGGAGATGTTCAACTTCACTTTCATGTTCATCAAACCAATCTTTCACCAGTCTTGCTGTGTGTATTGGTGCATTGTCATCCTGATACATGGCACCGCCTTCAGGATACAATGTTTGAACCATTGGATGCACATGGTCCTCAAGAAT
The DNA here is from genome assembly GCF_021462225.1 of Girardinichthys multiradiatus. Lineage (NCBI taxonomy): Eukaryota > Metazoa > Chordata > Actinopteri > Cyprinodontiformes > Goodeidae > Girardinichthys > Girardinichthys multiradiatus. Next base: position 14,760,870 of record NC_061817.1, on the reverse strand, counting down.
GGTTCGGTAGTCCTTGGCAGTGACGCGCCCATCTAGCACAAGTATTGGGCAAAGGGAATCCCATGATATGGCAGCCCAAACCATTACTGATCCACCCCCATGCTTCACTCTGGGCATGCAACAGTCTGGGTGGTACACTTCTTTGGGGCTTCTCCACACCGTAACTCTACTGGATGTGGGGAAAACAGTAAAGGTGGACTCATCAGAGAACAATACATGTTTCACATTGTTGGACCACTTGTTTGCTGAGTATTGGACTATCTGCACGTTGTTGGACGTCACTCTCCCTCTCCAATGGCATCGGCCATTTTGGTATCCAGGACAGCCGCTCCTACATATCCTATCGAGCATTGCGACGGATATGACGAGCGTCACAAGTCTGACGTCACAACGCTATATAGGAAGGCATCCGTACTGAACACGCCGCCTTCTGCTAGAGACCGGACTAGCAACTGAAGTGTGCTCCTTTAAGAGAAGAGCTCGTGGAAGTTCATTCATTCTCTCTCGTTGGACAACGAACAATTCATAACTGAGGTTTCTGGACTAGGAAGGTTGTAGAGCGATTAGAATCGCTAGTTAGAATCTAATGTGTGCTGGATGATATGTGCATGTAACCTTGTTTATTGAAACTTTGATGTACCGTGTTGATGTCTGGAGCCGCTGCATTCCTAGCTTTGTGCGTGTTTTACCATCTGAGAGTCAGCGCAAGTGTGCGGTAAGACTGGACTATTAAAATAACCTCATGGTGAAATTCACCATTTTCCTTTGTCTCCAATCTCACTGCTCGCTAGCTTGCCGCCAAAAAGTTTTATAACGCTTTGTCTGCTCAGGAGTTGGGGGACGTTTTATGATCGGACATCACTGAGTACAAGGGAGCTGCGCCCCACCTCCACTCACTACCACACCCCCTTTTCATATTCTCATTCCTTCTTTTTGCCATAACTGCTGGTTGATTCAATACACACCCACTGCTGTTTGCTTTATTTTGCTTAGTTAGATGTGTTACCCTTGTTATGTAGAATTTTGCATGTTGAGTAGGTGAAGATTAATAAATATTCACATAGATAAAAAGAGAGCGTTTGGTGTTCATTGTGTGCAAAAGTGATTCGTCAGTCAAGATAAGGTTAAGAGTTCCACACGTTTCGGCAGAAACGGTCGATTAAACAGTGACATCTCCGGCAATAGTTATTAATTATTACGGAGTATTTGACAGTTGTAATTGTCAAAGGCGTTGAGCCACAATTACAACACCAGAAACATCTGGTCTCGATTCATAAATGAGGATTTTGGTTAGGAAGTTGATTTAGTCAGGTTATGATTTGTAATTATAATTATTGATCAAGATTAATCAATCAATAATCATAATCCCCAACATATGGCGTCCCTGGGTGGGCCTTAAAAAGACAGACAGGAAATTGTGATCTCCGTTAACTAGACGTTTTATTGTGAGATTTTTTTTAGAGTTTCGCACAGAACGTTTGTGAATCAGGGGATAATTTCACTAGGTTGTGCTCAGTTCTGCTACAAGAGGATAACATCATCTTTCAGAGGTGTTTGTTGTGGATGCAAGGTGAAAGTTGGTTTAACTTGTGGAAAAGTTAATTTCCAGTCGCCAGCCTGCTGCATTCAGCTACAGAAAACCAGCGCTGATAAGCATCAGACCTGCCCCAGTATCTGCTGGGCGTAATTACAGTTGTGAACCAACATTCTTCCAGTCAGTAGAGAACAACACCTACATCTGGTGGCCATTTAATAAATTGCAGCGGGATTTCCCAAACCGCAGACCTGCACTCAGTACCATCTGGTGGTCACTACTGCAAATTGCATTTCCTACTTTGATTTGTTTTTAATCACTCAATTCATTAACACAGGCAGATTATTCCATCACCTATGATCATAAGGGCATAACTTAAAGTTGAAAGTTGAAGTTACAGATCATTCATTACCACTTTTGGATCAAATTTAAACGTTTTGCTGGGTTTTATGTGTAAACAGGTTTTGACCTGACTCATAAAACTAACTTAGTTGTCTAACAGGAAGGTAGGTGATTCTATTAGAAAACACTAAACATTTATTTGAAGCTAAGAACAGCATTGAATGTTTAGTTTTGTTTTCCCATTTTTAAAATTTTATTTTGAATTTGGTTTTGGGTTATTTCAAAATTCTTGCTTTTCTTTCTTCCCCTTTTTGTGTGTTTGCTTAATTACCCCATTAAAGCATAGACTTTTGTAAGCCACAGTTTGAACGGTCAAACCTGTGTGCTCATTTTAAGCAAACCCATACACCTGGAAGATACATGTATGAATCACACAGCTAACTGAACAGCTTAGCCTGTTGTGTGCGGCTAATTAATTTTAGCAATCCTTTAACCACTGAACAGCTCAGCCTGTTGTGTGCGGCTAATTAATTTTAGCAATCCTTTAATCACTGAACAGCTCCGCCTGTTGTGTGCGGCTAATTAATTTTAGCAATCCTTTAATCACTGAACAGCTTAGCCTGTTGTGTGCTGCTAATTTCTATAGTGGTGGTTCATAGATAAACAGTTTTGTGTGTTTGCATTGTGCATTTTGGGCCAAAGATGGAGGGAACATCCCAGACTGCAGCTGGAGATGTGTGTATGGTGGAGGACCCCATAGGAATGCAGGCACAAGAGGTGATCGGGTCATTGATTCTGTTGTCCCCAGAGGAGCGTAAAGGCCTCAATGATTATGGCATTGAGCAATGTGAAGCCAGGATTCAGGAGTTGCTCCAAGTCATTAAAAACCCACCAAAGGACAGACGGGTCTCAGATGTGTTAGGACAGCTCACTCTGTTATATCAGCGAAGGATAATGTTGGAAATTGACCAGCGTGTTAAACTACAGTTTGAGTTGAACGATACTTTGCAGACAGTGGATGTCCTTAGAGGTGAAATAACAGAGGTTGGAAATAGATTGGAAGCAATAGAGGGTAGCCATGCCACCCCTCCGCCCCTGGAAGAATGTGGGGACAAACCGAGGCTCACCTCACAGGTTGAAACCTTTGGAGGTGAGCCACACCTGCGAAACCCTGAGAGAACCTGCAGGTCAGATCTGGAGGATGTAGAAGCTGCTCTCCAGAGATTACCTTTCCAGGCTCATAGGGTTCCCCATACATCCACCGAGGCAAGAACAGGTGTAAGTAGTCAGAATAGGTTCAGCGGGGCGGTGCCCCACCCCACTGCAATCAGCAGCCATGAACGGTACCTAGCTGGGGGCCCAGCAGGTGTAAATAGTTCACGGCTCAGATGTGAGCAGCCTTCAAACGTGACTCGAAGTACGGTCCTCTACGATCCCTCACCTCCACCAAGGCAACAGGAGAGCCGCCCCTGAGATTCTGGTGGTTCCTACCGCCCTCAACCACTGCCCAGGACCCAAGTCCAGGAAGCACAGGGCCCACCGTTGTACCGGGATGACTCAGATTGGCCGGGACCAATCCCTGAGAGTGGATTGCGCACCCGCCAGCTTGAGTCCCTTGCCAAAGACATAGAACGTTTCGACCCTAATAAGGCAGAATCAAACATTGATGATTACCTTAGGGAAGTGGAACGCTGTCTTCTAGATTTGTACTGCCCATCAGCACGGGATAAACTGAAGCTCATCTGGAAGACAACATCCAGGAGCGTCCATGTTTTCATGGAGAGCCTGACACCGGGGCCTCCGCCACACTTGGTGCTTTCACTATCCAGCAAAAGAAAAACGAAGCACCCAGGGAGTATTACCGGCACTTGAGAGCCGTTTACTTCCAAGGACGCAATGCCCCCGGCATTGAGGAGGAACATGCTTTTAAATCCCTGTTCCTCCAAAACCTTCATGACAGTGTGCATTACGATGTTACTATGTATTGCAGAACCAAGGCCATGAGCATGCAAGAGATCCGCAAATATGCTCAGATGGCGTGGGAAACACGTGCTCGCCCGACCAAGGGATCGGAGAGCGAGGCTAGGGTTTTACCGGTCCAGACTGAAAGAACCAGCCTTGCGTTAGAAGGTCAGGAAATACCTCCAGCAGTAACCCATGCTAAGAACCGGTTCAGGGAACAACGTAGGTTTGGTCAGCAGGACCGAGGGGTTGGCAATGAACGGCAACCAAAGTCTGGTAAATCTGATAACCCTAGGTCCAACAGGCGCCCTGACTAGCAAGCGAGGCCGAAAGGTAAGACTGATGGAAAAGGGTGGGACCGACATGCAGAGGGTATTATGGGGAGAGAGATGAAGGAGGCCTTACGCAAGATGGTAACAGAAGCGGTGCGTGAGGCCACCGCACCACCACCACCTTCAAAACGGGAAACCGACCACCTAGATAAACCAGATCCGAAACCCCCGTCAGCATGACTAGGCGTGGACTCCGCCTCCACGGCAACTAGAGTTTATCTGGTCGGGTGGGGAGACAAACCTGAGAAACCTCAAGTACCCCTTGAGACCTCGTCAGGAGAAACACCCCAGACTCCCTTCCTAAAATTCTTAGGTGAACTAACCCACAACACGCATGCCGGTTGCCTATACTGTCCGACAATTATAGGGGGGTGCGTTAAGGCGAACGCACTCCTGGACACCGGATCAGAAATTAGCCTGATGTGCTCAACCCTGTTTGAGGAGGTGAGTAGAGCGATGCTCGCTCTCGGTAAACTATTTCAAATTGAGGGTTGCGATGTAAGCATAACCAGCTACACCCAAGACCGCTCATACATAACCAGTCAGGTGTGGTTGGATGTTTCATTCCAAGACATGACTTTGGTCCACCCATTTACATTTGCACATTGGACACAGAGCCTCTCCTTGTCGGCCAGGACCTGCTGGGCAGGTTAGCCCCGCTCATTGACTGCCACCAGGGCCAACTCTGGGCCCATGTGGAGACGCCAAAACCCCTGGGCGCGAGCAGTAAACCGCCCTTTTCCACCAACCAAGTTTCCAGTGTGGAGGGGCCCAAAGAACCTCTAGCGAAGCTTATGCTTTCGACAGAACCAGTCTCGGGCACCTGTGGGGCACAAATGCATCCTGCCACCCACGGAACTGTCCTTCGCGGTCATGACTCGTTTCTCTGCTCTCTGGAAAGCGAAGGGGTGAAACCTTACAACCCCAAAATAGTGGAAGGTGTGCACCTGGAGGACACCTTCACACCGGAAGTGATCTTAGCACTTTGGCTGGAGAAGTCTGCAATCAGCAGGGAGTTATATGACCGTCTGTCCCGGGAACACCCACATCTAATTGAGGCGCAACGTAGCCACAGTCTGCTCTCAGCTGGCTGGCCACGCCGCCTGCTGAAGGCAACCGGAGTCTGCTCCTCAACGTGCAGCTGGGCGTGAGACAGCTCTCCCATACCTTCAGTATTGCTCAACACATGCACCCGCCGGTTTTCATCGGGGCAGATCTACTGGTTCGGCTGGCGCCCCAGTTGGACACCTTTAACCAGTTGTTTGGGCCCGAGCCCTCGCTCCCTCAAGTCCCTTCCTGGGAACCCTGAGGCTATGTTGTCGGGACAAACTATCCCTCAGGCCTGCCAGGCCATCAGTGAGACCGATTCACTAATACCGTAGCGAACAGCAGGGGTACCGATCCGACTGACAGTCAAAACAGGACAGAAGCTTCAGAACACCCGCGTTTTCTTCCAACCTCTTCCCTACTTCCGGGACTTGAACCTGGTGGTCTGCGGCACGCCCATGCTTGAGTTGAACAACCGTTCGACTTATCTTTTGGTGGAGAATCCAACCCAAGTGCCGATCCAGGTAGCCGCAAGAAAACCCCTGGGCATGCTCATAGACAGTTCTTATCATGACTTCGAGCTAACCATCCCCGTGATTGGAGGCATGCCCTTATTTGTGTCCGATAGACAGGACTCTCCAGACGTTGTGTCCACGTTCCCGTCGGACACGATCACAATTGAGAGACATGGGGTTTTAACAACCAAATCCACCTGTGGTGCTACCCTGGAGCCTGAAGGCAACCTGGTAGTGTACGCACTGGTGACACACCCAGAACAACCAGCTCAAGAAGAGCCTGGGACCCAGGACTCCTCTAGCGAGCCCTACCCCGGTTTTGAGACCGAGGTCAGTGAGCAGCTGGAGAAAGCCAGTGCGCTAAGCACAGAAGAGGAAAGAACAGCTCTTAAGAAGTTGTTTTATGAATATCAGTCAGTCCTCTCGAAGGACTCCCATGACTGTGGTTCGTATCCCAACGTTCGTATCCCAACAAACCCAAACGCGTCAATATAAGATCCCTCTGGCCGCTTACGAGTCGATTCAGGAGATCCTCGACAAGCTGTTGGAGAAACAGATAATACGTGAATGCAACTCCATGTATAACTCCCCAATTTGGCCGGTGTTGAAACCGACCGGGAAATGGCGCCTGACAATCGACTACCGTTCACTGAACAAGCAGGTATCCCTCTCATGCTGGCCCATGATTCACCTGGACCAGGAGCTGGCTAAGGTGAGAGATGCTCGCCACAGTGGACGTGGCAAATGGCTTTTGGACAATGAAGGTAGACCCAGCCAACCAGTATAAATTGGCGTTTTCTTTCCAGAACCGCCAATATACTTGGAACAGGTGCCCCTTCGGGTACTCGAACTCTCCGGCTGAATTGACCATCTTCCTTCACAAGGCCATGTCTGATGCCGCAACCCGGGGAAACCTCTTTTACGTCGATGTCATCCTTATGAGGAGCAGGACGTTCGAGGAACACCTAGCTGAACTCCGGCACGTCCTGGACCAGCTTGGCGCAGCAGGGGCTAAGCTAGCACTCGCCAAAGGCCAATGATGCCGGACAAAGGTGGAATACGTTGGTTTAACCGTGGGCCCAAACGGCATTGAGCCCCAAGCCAGCAGGATCCGAGCCATCCAAGACATAAAGGCTCCAACGAACGTGTCTGAACTTCGGAGTTTCTTAGGGGTCTGTAACTACTCCCGCCAGTTTATTGAGGACTATGCGGAGATGGCCAGATCCCTCACAGAACTCCTGCGCAAAGACACGCCTTTTACTTGGGGAGAACCCCAAGAGCATGCCTTCCAACTCCTGAAAAAGAAACTTGGTTCTGCTCCTTGCCTGGCCTAACCAGATAAGGACAAGGAGTTCTACCTGGAAGCGGGTTTCTCCTCCAAGTGTCTAAGTGCTGCATTGAAGCAGAGACATGACCAGGACATGCGAGTTGTCGCATACGCAAGCCGACCTTTGAGTGACATAGAGGTTAAGTTCTCCGACTGTGAGAGAGCTCTGCTTTCTACAGTCTGGGCAGTCGAATATTTCCGCAGTTACATTGGGGGCCGAAAGTCATTATTGAGACGTGCCATCAACCGGTCACTTTCTTGAACAGCGAACGGTTGAGAGAAGGAAGAGCGTCCAACAGTCGCATCGCAACATGGATGAAGGCACTCCAAGGTTATAACGTTGAGGTACAGTACGGTCAGAATAATAAAATGGTGTTGGGACAAGGGTTAGCAGAGTGTCTGCACTGTGAATGCGACACCGTAGCGACCACCATTGACAAACCTGCCACCTCCCAGTTTTCCTCGAATCACCGCTATTTCGATGAAAAGGTGTGTGAAGGGCTTCCAAGAGCCTACATTGACCGGTGCGCCTTTCTTCATGAAGGTCGACTACAGGCTGATGTGGGCATCATCTGGGTTGGACACCACGTCACCGAACCACACCACTACCAACTGGGGCCGAAAACAAGTCAATATGCAGAGATTGCAGCAGTACTCATCACCCTCCAGCAGGCTACAGCCCTGGACATTAAACAACTGGTGATCTGCTCCGACTCCAACTATGCTCGGCACAGCTTCGTCTCCCATCTCCCGGTGTGGAAAGAGAATGGAATGAAGACCATGTTGACCATCTCACCACAGAGCAGGGAATGGTAGTGTATTGGAAAAAGGTGAAAGGTCACTCCCGGACGTTGGGCCCAGACAAGGACGGAAATGATGAAGCAAACCGTCTAGCCCGATTGGGAGCTGAAAGTGGAACCCCATGGAGTTTCCAAAAAGAACAGCTTCCTGCCTCTCATACCCATGTCATCTGTGCCGTTACTCGGCGACAGACGAAGGAGAGGCGTGAAAACCCCCAAAGCTCCGGGGAGACTCTCCACCTTGGACGAAAACCCAGTGACACAGACTTGACAACCATGCAGGACCAAGACCCAAACCTCCACACCATCAGGGAGCTAGTGGCCAGCGGTCGGTCAACGGAAACGTCGCCTTTAGCGACGGGAGAGGACCAAAGAACTGAGAACCCTCCGACGTAACCTGTCCCACCTGAAGCTGGAGAAAGGTTTGTTAGTCTACACCCACAACGGGCGTGGGATGCCCCGATGGGTGGTACCAACTGACCACATGGGGGTCATGTTAACCTACGCTCATGACTTTCCTGTAGGGGGTCACAGGGGTCTTAAAGCCACACTCCACACTCTACAACAGGTGGCATACTGGCCTTCAATGGCTCACGACACCCAAAGCTACATCCAAGGGTGTTTGACCTGCTGTCAGTTCCAACCGTCACAACCACTCGGTCGGGCCCCACTTTAGCGAAGGGGGGTTACATTCCTGTGGTCCCACCTGCAAATCGACTGGGTTGGACCGGTACCCAAATCGACCAGAGGTCACAAATACCTCCTAACAGTGACGTGCAGTTTCACCAAGTAGGTTGAATGCTTTCCTGCACCAAACGACACAGCTGTAACCACAGCTGTTCTTCTGCTGAACCATGTTTTCAGCCGCTGGGGTCTTCCCCTGTCCATTAACTCAGACAGATGGACACATTTCACCTCAAGCGTCATGACAGCGCTGTTACAATTTCACATTCCCTACCACCCTCAATCGTCGGGCCAGGTGGAGCAGATGAACCGCACCATAGTGGCCATGCTAAAGAAGTATGTTAGCAACAACGGAAAGGACTGGGACATCAAACTCCCTTTAATCCTGATGGCCATCCGGTCCACCCCCCAACGCTCTACAGGAGTGACACCCTTTGAGATGATGACTGGAAGGCAAATGACTCTCCCACTCCATCTACTGTACCATCCAGAAGATGTGTGTGACGACTGCCTACACAGCACACCAATATGTCACAGACTTGAAGGAGCACCTCAGATCCACATTCGCTTGGGCACAAACAAACCTGGAAGCCAGCGTAGAGGGCACAAAAGCATATTATGACCGGAAAGCAGCCCACCGTGAATACGAAGTGGGTGAAAAAGTTTTCTATTTCAGATTTGCCCTACCAACCGGACGCTCCAGAAAATTTCTCCCAAAATGGGCAGGCCCCTTCGAAATTGTGGGGAAACTCTCACCAGTGGCCTACAGAATAAGAATCTCAAAATCCAAACAGGCACGCGAACCAAATCAATCCTACCACAAACTCTCCTCCACAAGAACAGGGCTCCCTTCCGGAAATGAGGGAGGAGAAAGAAGCGCATAGGGTCAGCCAGATAAGTGCATGTAAATAAGCTCCACACTAACATGCACTAGCCACTAACAACTCCACCCATAAAATAAAAAAAATATTTTCCCTTCTATAATCAGGATTTCTCTGTTGCAGGATGGAAGTCATCTGGATGATTGGCATTCTTGTTGGCTCCACACTTGCTCTACCAACTGGGTAATACAGAAAGGACCACCAACCGGCACAGTCCTGCAAGATACCCCTGGGCTCCTTATTACGCACTGTAGACTCCACACGCAGAGGGTCTTCGTGCGCCTAGACCCGTGGGACGTATACCGTAAACACATCCGTCTTCCGCCACTGATGACTGAAGGAAGACCTCAGGAAACTCAAACCCCCAACACCATAGACCATGCCAAACAAACTACAATCTATATCCTCAAACAACTGCAGAAATTCATGGTCACCGAGGAGGACCTCAGCGGCAGTAAACGCCCAAAGAGATTCCTAGGTGGATTGATAGCCTCAGCTGCGGCGCTGGGATCTTTGTTTTCCATTGGCCTTTCAGCAGCAAATTCCGTTAGCTTGAAAATTATTCAGAGACACGTGCAAGAATTGGATGACGAAATGCCAGAAATCCAACAAAGACTCCTCCTCCAACAGAGACTATTAGAAATACAAACCAAGATCCTCCAGGGCACCGTGGTTACTGTAAACTTACACTCCACTCTTATTAACAATACCCTGTACAGAAGTGGTCAGGAATGATTTGATGTACACACAGGTTGTAAGAGATTTGATGCAGGACCTGATTAGGGAGGTTGGTTCATCGGTAGACAGCCTAACCGAAGGACGGATACCCACTTACCTAGTTCCGCTGTATTTAGTAGAGAAAATCCTATAGTCCACCACAACAGACAGCTTGCAACCTCCACAAACACACCTAGCTTATAGCTTAGGCAGTGCAATCCCATTTTCGTCAATCCAGATAACCTAGAGATAGGATTTATGCTCAATCTTCCTATCATCGAAAGAGCAAACGTATACAGGCTTAAAACAGTGTTAAATGTCGGGTTTTGGAAGGAAAACACACTCGTACAGCTAAAAACCCCATCACTCTTGGCTTACCACGAGGCCGACCCAAAGCTTTATTTGATTCCCAATTTAGACCTGTGCACCAAAACCAAGGACCTCCATTGGGTGTGCCCGAGTAACCCGTTTATTAGAGATGTCACCGATTACATGTGTGGTTTAAGGAAGGGATCTCCCGAACAAAATTGTCAGGCAAAGGTAACTGAAGGATGTAGGGTTAGAAACCAAGGTCAAACGTGCGGGTAACCGATGGCTTGTAAGCACACCGGTAACAGAAGCCTTGCTATCGTACGATCAGCATGACACCGTTAACAGAATAAAATTACCCAACCAAACAATGTTTGTCTCCGTATCTCAAGGTGCACTCCTACATCTCGGGGACATAATCCTTCATCACCTTAATCTCGATCGATATGATACAGAAATTGAAATTATGGATGCCTTCAAGGGATATAATTTCAGCATTGACGCTAGTATTGAAAAACAGCTGATAGTGGAAGGTACCAAACAGATTAAGTTCAGCCTCACCCCTGCGGAATTAAGCTTCACACCTCTCCCTCAGTTCCCCCGGCGAACAGAATGGACAGAAACCCACACTATGACCGTTACGGTAGTTCTCCTTGTAATCGGGTGGGTCGTGACGGCAGGAATGGCACACACCGCAAACAGACAGGTTAAGCGTTTACAGGTCAGGATTGATTCCCTCACATTCATTCCCTCACGGTTCATAGCACCACCTTTGCCAATGACACAGCCAGGTACCAGTGCCTAATAGAAGTTGGACGAATAAGCTATGAACCATAATTTTGTTTTTGTTTTTATATATACAGGTCCTTCTCGAAATATTAGCATATTGTAATAAAGTTCATTATTTTCCATAATGTCATGATGAAAATTTAACATTCATATATTTTAGATTCATTGCACACTAACTGAAATATTTCAGGTCTTTTATTGTCTTAATACGGATGATTTTGGCATACAGCTCATGAAAACCCAAAATTCCTATCTCACAAAATTAGAATATTTCATCCGACCAATAAAAGAAAAGTGTTTTTAATACAAAAAACGTCAACCTTCAAATAATCATGTACAGTTATGCACTCAATACTTGGTCAGGAATCCTTTTGCAGAAATGACTGCTTCAATGCGGCGTGGCATGGAGGCAATCAGCCTGTGGGACTGCTGAGGTCTTATGGAGGCCCAGGATGCTTCGATAGCGGCCTTTAGCTCATCCAGAGTGTTGGGTCTTGAGTCTCTCAACGTTCTCTTCACAATATCCCACAGATTCTCTATGGGGTTCAGGTCAGGAGAGTTGGCAGGCCAATTGAGCACAGTGATACCATGGTCAGTAAACCATTTACCAGTGGTTTTGGCACTGTGAGCAGGTGCCAGGTCGTGCTGAAAAATGAAATCTTCATCTCCATAAAGCTTTTCAGCAGATGGAAGCATGAAGTGCTCCAAAATCTCCTGATAGCTAGCTGCATTGACCCTGCCCTTGATAAAACACAGTGGACCAACACCAGCAGCTGACACGGCACCCCAGACTGTCACTGACTGTGGGTACTTGACACTGGACTTCTGGCATTTGGCATTTCCTTCTCCCCAGTCTTCCTCCAGACTCTGGCACCTTGATTTCCGAATGACATGCAGAATTTGCTTTCATCCGAAAAAAGTACTTTGGACCACTGAGCAACAGTCCAGTGCTGCTTCTCTGTAGCCCAGGTCAGGCGCTTCTGCCGCTGTTTCTGGTTCAAAAGTGGCTTGACCTGGGGAATGTGGCACCTGTAGCCCATTTCCTGCACACGCCTGTGCACGGTGGCTCTGGATGCTTCTACTCCAGACTCAGTCCACTGCTTCCGCAGGTCCCCCAAGGTGTGGAATCGGCCCTTCTCCACAATCTTCCTCAGGGTCCGGTCACCTCTTCTCGTTGTGCAGCGTTTTCTGCCACACTTTTTCCTTCCCACAGACTTCCCACTGAGGTGCCTTGATACAGCACTCTGGGAACAGCCTATTCGTTCAGAAATTTTTTTCTGTGTCTCACCCTCTTGCTTGAGGGTGTCAATAGTGGCCTTCTGGACAGCAGTCAGGTCAGCAGTCTTACCCATGATTGGGGTTTTGAGTGATGAACCAGGCTGGGAGTTTTAAAGGCCTCAGGAATCTTTTGCAGGTGTTTAGAGTTAACTCGTTGATTTAGATTATTAGGTTCATAGCTCGTTTAGAGACCCTTTTAATGATATACTAATTTTGTGAGATAGGAATTTTGGGTTTTCATGAGCTGTATGCCAAAATCATCCGTATTAAGACAATAAAAGACTTGAAATATTTCAGTTAGTGTGCAATGAATCTAAAATATATGAATGTTAAATTTTCATCATGACATTATGGAAAATAATGAACTTTATCACAATATGCTAATATTTTGAGAAGGACCTGTACATATATGTGTACGGTATCTTTTATTGTTTCATTTTGTCTCAAGGTTACCAAAGCTGATGACCAAGGAATGTAATGATGATATGAATGTATTGTCCTGTATTTTCTCATTGAACAACGTAGAAAGGTATGAGTTAGTCAGAGTTTAGTCCTGCCCAGGCTAACCTCTATCCTACACAGTCGTAGGTTTTGAGGAACACAGAGACAGTTTTGTTTTGTTCTGCTTCGCCACGGATCACTGATTGTTCAGCAAAGGACAGAATGGTCCCAGTAGCTTCAAAGACTGCGATTCATCTCACCCTTTGAACCTAGGGGGGAATGTTGGACCACTTGTTTGCTGAGTATTGGACTATCTGCACGTTGTTGGACGTCACTGTGCCTCTCCAATGACATCGGCCATTTTGGTATCCAGGACAGCCGCTCCTACATATCCCATCGAGCATTGCGACGGATATGACGAGCGTCCCAAGTCTGACGTCACAAGACGCTATATAGGAAGGCATTCGTTATGAACACGCCGCCTTCTGCTAGAGACCGGACTAGCAACTGAAGTGCGCTCCTTTAAGAGAAGAGCTCGTGGAAGTTCATTCATTCTCTCTCGTTGGACAACGAACAATTCATAACTGAGGTTTCTGGACTAGGAAGGCCAGAAATTTCACTTTGCCGATCGAAGACGTGAGTTTAACACGTAACTAAAAACACGGAGTTCGAGGAAACGAACCGCCACCGTGTTTTCATCCCAAGTCGACTTTGATGGTCAGATCATATTTTTCCTTTTCGTCAAGAAGGCCAAAGGACGGGACTGACCGCTTTCTTGGAGTTTAACTGCGGATGCGCAGCAACGCTTCAAAACAGTCCCCCGGACAGTTCTGGTGGAAACAGGAGAGTTGAGGTGCACATTTAATTCTGCCGTGATTTGGGCAGCCGTGGTTTTATGTTTTTTGGATACAATCCGGGTTTGCACCCGAACATCCCTTTCAGACAGCTTCCTCTTGCATCCACAGTTAATCCTATTGGATGTGGTTCGTCCTTCTTGGTGGTATGCTGACATTACCCTGGATACCGTGGCTCTTGATACATCACAAAGACTTGCTGTCTTGGTCACAGATGTGCCAGCAAGACGTGCACCAACAATCTGTCCTATTTTGAACCCATGTATGTCACCCTTAATGTTGTGTGCATTTCAATATTTTGGCCAAAACTGTGCTCTTACCCTGCTAATTGAACCTTCACACTCTGCTCTCGCTGGTGCAATGTGCAATCAATGAAGACTGGCTACCAGGCTGGTCCAATTTAGCCATGAAACGTCCCACACTAAAATGACAGGTGTTTCAGTTTCATTGTCCAACCCCTGTATATGCTTCCAATAGGTAAAACTATCAGGCAGCAAAGGATAAATTTTCCTGTTTACGCTGATGATACTCAGCTTTACTTATCTATAAATCCTGATGAGCCCAACCAGATAGATAGACAACAAGAATGTCTTGAAGACTTAAAAACTTGGATGACTTTAAATTCTCTGCTTCTAAATTCAGACAAGACAGAAGTTGTCGTCTTTGGACCGGAGTCTTTAAAAAAGAAACTGCTTACTCAATCACTTAATCTGGATGGCATTAAATTGACCTCCGGTAATAAAGTAAAAAACCTTGGGGTTATTTATGACCAGGATATGTCAAGTCAAGTTTATTTATATAGCGCTTTTCAGCAACAAGGCACTCAAGGCGCTGTACACAAGGAAAAACATTACAATGATACGAAAGATCAAGCAGAGGTAATTAAAAAAAATAAAAATAAAGAAAATAGAATAGAATAGAATAATGGATAAGAAAATGAAAGGAAAACTGGACCGAAAACGTAACTAATATTGTTTAGATGGCACAGTCAAAGGCCACTCTAAACAAATAAGTTTTTAATCTTGATTTAAACGATTTAGGGTTTCTGCGCTTTTACAGTTTTCTGGGAGTTTATTCCAGATTACTGGAGCATAAGAACTAAAAGCTGCATGTTTATTTCTGGGTCTGGGTATGCAGAGTAGATTTGAGCCAGAAGACCTGAGAGGTCTGGGTGGTTGATACACTGACCACAAGTCTGTAATGTATTTTGGTGCTAAGCCATTCAGTGATTTATAGACTAACAGAAGTATTTTTAAAGTCTATTCTCTTAGCTCTTAGTCACCTGGTGACATCATAATGTATAGCTGTGTGTCATCTGCATAGTTATGAAAACTTACGTTGTTGTTTATTAAAATCTGACTTAGGGGGAGCATGTAGATATTGAATAGGAGGGGCCCTAAGATGGACCCTTGGGGAACGCCACATGTGAACTTTGTGGTCTCTTATGTAACGTTACCTACTGACACAAAAAAAGTCCCTGTCCTTCAAGTAGGATTTAAACCAATTGAGTGCTGTTCCAGAAAGGCCAACCCAGTTTTCCAGGTGCTCTCATAAAATGGAGTGATCGACAGTGTCAAATGCTGCACTAAGGTCCAATAATACCAGCAATGTGGTTCTTCCACAGTCTGCATTTATACGGATGTCCTTGAACACCTTGACAAGAGCAGTCTCTGTATTGTGGTGAGCACGGAAGCCTGACTGGAAGACATTGAAGCGGTTGGTCATTGTTAGGAAGTTGTTTAACTGCTGAAACACGGCTTTTTCAATAAACTTACTGATGAAGGGGAGGTTTGATATAGGCCTGTAGTTCTGTAGTAGCAGCTTGTCCAAGTTGCTCTTTTTCAATAGAGGTTTGATAATTGCTGTTTTCAGGGCCTGGGGGGAAACACCTGACAAAAGGGACATGTTTATTATTTGTGTTAAATCAGATGTTATTACGGGTAAAGCTTTCTTAAGGAAAGCTGTGGGTAAAAGATTGAGACAGCAGGAAGAAGGAGCTTAGTATGTCATTTAAATCCCATATTAAACAGGTTTCTAGGACTTCCTTCTTTCACCTCCGGAACATTGCCAAAATTAGAAATATCCTGTCCAGGAGTGACGCTGAAAAACTAGTCCATGCATTTGTTACTTCAAGGCTGGACTATTGTAATTTGTTACTATCAGGATGTCCATAAAATGCAGTTAAAAGCCTTCAGTTGAATCTAAATGCTGCAGCAAGAGTTCTGATGAAAATTAAAAAGAGAGATCATATTTCCCCTAGTTTAGCTTCCCTTCATTGGCTCCTGTTATATCCAGAATAGAATTTAAAATTCTCCTCCACACATATAAAGCCCTTAATGATCCAGCTCCATCATACATCAGAGATCTGATGGTTCCATATGTTCCTAACAGAGCCCTTCGTTCTCAGACTGAAGGTTTACTGGTGGTTCCTAGTCTCTAGAAGTAGAATGGGAGGCAGATCCCTTAGTTATCAGGCTCCTCTCCTGTGGAACCAGCTCCCAGTTTTAGTCCATGAGGCAAAGGCCCTGTGTCTACTTTCAAGGCTAGGCTTAAAACTTTCCTTTTTGATAAAGCTTAGAGTAGAGCGGCTTAAGTTATCCTGAGCTATCTCAGTAGTTATGCTGATATAGGCTTAGGCTGCTGGAGGACATAATGACCACTTTCACCCTCTTCGCTACATTCTCACACTACTCTCCAATTTTGCATTATTTGCTAGTATTTCAGCTTCTAACTTCATGTCCTCTCTCTTTTCTCTTCCTAGAAGCTACACCTGGCCTGACTCTGTGTCTACCTGTGACACCTTTCTGGAGAGGGGCATCGTCAAGCTTGTGGTACATATCCATTTACTAAAGATAGATTAATCACATCTAAAATGGGGCTGGTAATCAGAGGGAACACTTCCTTAAATAATTTGGTTGGGATTGGGCCTAACATACAATCAGGTGGAGCAGTAGAATGAGAAAATGGAACAATAAAGAATAAGTTGGTTAAATGCTGTGAAGAAACAGGGTTGTCCTGGCCAAAAGCTCTCCCTCTGGTTCTTATGTATATGCGGATGAGAAATAGATCCAGAGCTAATTCGAGTCCTTTTGAAATCCTTTTTGGGAGACCTGCAAATACAGGGGGAAGAGCCGAGTAACCTAACCTAAGCACAAT
This sequence comes from Girardinichthys multiradiatus, assembly GCF_021462225.1. Classification (NCBI taxonomy): domain Eukaryota; kingdom Metazoa; phylum Chordata; class Actinopteri; order Cyprinodontiformes; family Goodeidae; genus Girardinichthys; species Girardinichthys multiradiatus. The sequence continues at coordinate 14,743,902 of NC_061817.1, read as the reverse complement.
AACAACTGCTCATTTTGAACATTCCAGGTTGAATATTGTAAGTTCTGTCACGTTCTCTATCTCTCTCCCATCAGATGGTGAAAGCTGCCTTACCCCCCGTAGCTGACAGACCCCTGCACCAGTTCCAGCCAGGACAGTGGGTTGCTGATTAGAGATACCAGAGACGTCACTGGAGACAAAACGGTGGAGAGGTCCGTTTCAAATTCTGCTGGTGACTCACACTGCCGTAAAGGTCCAGGAACGTGACACCTGGGTCCATTTTACGCACTGCAAGGTATTCACTGGAACACCACCTGAGCAGCATCCTGGTTCTGAACCTCCTACCTAGAGGAGCTTCCAACGACCGCCCACCTGTACCAGCATGGTAACAGGGCAGCTTGAAGCGCAGAAGCCACTCAGGAGAGGCAGCAGGATTTTTTATTTTTTTTTAAAGTTGTGGTTATGATTTGTTTTCTTTGGAAAAAACTGTTTGTTTTCAGTACCAGAAGAAAGGACATTCCACTTCAGGGTCACGATGCAGTTAAATGGAAGATGTTCTGTTCGGATGCTAATGATTGGTATTGCAAGTATTTTTATTACTCCTGTGCTCATTTGGGAAAAGGTACAGCAAAGACAATGTATGGCTAATCTGAGGAATTATGCTAATAATACTCATCAGTGGATTCGAAGAGAGATTAATCACTTTCCTGACTACCAAGATCATACTGATAATGTTTGGTGGCAACTGATGCATCAAACTGTGAGGAAGATAAGAAATTATAGTTGCTATGTTTGTTGTTGATTCCACTGCTATTAATGATCACCATTTTTTGGTACCTGTCCTATTGACTACGCATATACTCTAGCTACTTTCTTCCCAGATAACCGGTTGGTGGAGGTCATTTTTCCTTGGGTGAGGAATTATACTGTAAGGGAAAGTAGAAATGTTAGTAGATTTTCTAGTGAGACTAATTTAACAGGTGCTTCTACAGAAACTCTTTATAGAATTCGGGATAATAGAAATCCGATTAAAGATCCAGATATTTGTATTACACAGGAGGAAAGCACACCTTATTTCCTTGGAAAGACAGAGGGTTGCAAAGCTATTATACCAGTTGCATGTGCCTTGACCCACAGTAATACATCTGGACCATGTCCTGTCAGAACTGATCCTTATACTATTTCAGAATCTTTGGCTCCAGATCCTTTTGTGTTAACTCTTAACTCTTACAGCCTTACCGATGGAAGTCAATTGTATGGCATGGCAGGATAAATTAACCACGGGTTCTTGTTACTTTTCCTAGTAGAGATGGGTTCTCGTGTCCTAAGAACATGGTTTGGATGTGTGGGAATAGATCATATCTGTATCTGCCTGCTGATTGGTCTGGAGTATGTTATCTAGCTCACTTACTACCTACAGTCAGAACTTATAATTCAATCAGCCCATTATTAGAGAGGAAGACAATGCTCAAACGGCAAAAGAGAGCTAGGATTCCACATTGGAAAGGGATTTTGGGTACACTTATTCCTAGTTATGGTGCTGCTAACGCCGCCCATAGGATTAATGAGTTGTCAGTTGAGTTAGAAAATCTTACTGCTTTATCTGAGGAAGGTTTCACTGTTCTAACTAAGGAGCAGCAAGCTATTAGAACGATGACTTTGCGAAATAGAATGGCTTTGGATTATCTGTTAGCTGAGCGGGGTGGTGTTTGTCATTTAATTGGGGAACAATGTTGCACTTTTATTCCTGATGTGTCTAAGAACATGACAAGTATCCATGATAAGTTTGAGGAATTGCTGACGACCCAACAGAAGGAAAATATGAGTTCCTCTTGGAATCCTTGGTCTTGGTTCTTTACTGGTGGATAGACTTCTTGGTTAATTAAGATTGGAGTGATTCTTTTATTTTGATTTTTGATTTTGATGTTTCTTTCATGTTGCATTATTCCAATGGTTAAGGGGATGGTAATGAGACTGATAAATCTTCCCATGTTAAAAGTTGATAAGGATGTAGACTTAATTTCTGTTTGTACTGATTGTGATGATTCTGCATTTGAGATGACAGGTGGTATGGATAGTGATGGATTTTATGTTGCTTAAGGTGCTATAATGATGTGATGGCTCTAAATTGTTTGGGGAGTTACTACTGATGTTCGGCATTTTAGTGGTGTACATAGAGTTCTGGTGGTTTATTCTTTTGTGGTGTTGCTATCCTTGTTATTTCAGTTTTGTTTTCCTAGTGATTTGCGTACCTTCAATCTTGGTGGGGGCCATGACTTTATGACGTTAGATATATACATATTCTTTCCTCTGTTTTTTTTTTTTTTTTCTTTTCTTTTGATTATTTTTCTGGGTGATGGTTTGCTAGACTTTTTTATGTGATTGTCTTGTAATCACAAGGGGGGAGTGTGATGGAAATTCTTTTATTAAGTGCTCCAAAGTGTATGACCTTTAGGTTACCTCACTCCTCAGAACATCTGTTAGAGGAGGAAGCTGTAAAAGCCATTATCAGAAGTCAGTCATTTTCTACCGCTTATTCCATAGTGGGTCGCGGGGGAGCTGGTGCCTATCTCCAGCAGTCTATGGGCAAGAGGCGGGGTACACCCTGGACAGGTCGCCAGTCCATCGCAGGGCAACACACAAACAAACATGCACACACTCATTCATACACCTAAGGTCAATTTAGAGTGACCAATTAACCTAACAGGCATGTCTTTGGACTGTGGGAGGAAGCCGGAGTACCCGGTGAGAACCCACACATGCACGGGGAGAACATGCAAACTCCATGCAGAAAGACCCCAGGCCGGGAATCAAACCCAGGACCTTCTTGCTGCAAGGCAACAGTGCTACCAACTGCACCACCGTGCAGCCCATTATCAGAAGTTTAATGGTTAAAACCCATCATTTAGGGTGATGTCTCAGGAAGTGCAGATGGGTCTGTTCCTAGATAACTTTGTCACCTCTGAACCCCAGGAAGGTCTAGGGTCATAAAACACAGACTCTTTGAAGTTGAGATAACACTGTCATGTTTGGTATAAATACTGTGTTTAAATGGTGTTTGTGGCTCTGCTTAACTGACTTGCTCGGTGACAGAGTCATTCAAACGCTGAATGCCTTTGAATAAAACTTATAAAGACAAAGTCCAGATTTTCTCTTGTTGCGAGTCAACTTCTCTCCACTTTGATTAGAAAATTCCATTACATTCTCGTATCAGACAGATTTCCAGCTTTCAAGCTCTTCCGGGAATGGCCTTGTGGAGCAAAAGTTCGCCTGCGAGCTCTTGTCTCACCAGAAATGCGCCTCCTATTTGCTGTGCTGCGACAGGCGGGAAATGGCCCCGAAACTCTGCATCTCAGCCGGTTTATACTCCCAGTGACGTCAGAGCTGCGATGTCTGTTGAGTTGCGTGCGTCAAAATGTGCGACCAAAATGGATGGCCCCAACATCCACCACAAGACATCTTGAAGCCATGCTGGGACAAAATTAAAAAAGAGACAAGAAGTTTTGGATGGATCATTAAAAAAATATCAGAAGAGTTTCATATACAAAATACAGTAATAAGTTTGATACTGCCAATAGATGTTGTACCACCATGGATCTTACCAGAAGCATAGATGTCTTTAATGGAAAAAAGAAAAGAACATGTATATTAGAGTTAAATATAGTACAAGAATATGTTAATAATTATTATCAATATCTTCAGATTTATACAGATGCATCGAAAATAAATGACAAAGTATGAATAGCATTCATAGTACCGGAATTTCAAATAAGAGTAGGAAAACTAATCACAAATGGTTTATCAGTATACACAGGAGAAATGTTTGCAATACTTTTAGCAGTACAGTGAGTGGAAGACATAAAACCTTTAAAAACAATAATTTGTTCAGATTCAAGCTCAGTATTATTGAGTTTAAAACATAACCATTCAGACAGCGGGCCAGACATTCTACTAGAAATACAGCATACTTTATTCAGGCTACAAATGATGGGTTTATCAATAGTATTTTTATGGGTTCCAGCACATATTGGGGTTAAAGGAAATGAGATGGCAGATAAGATGGCTAAGAAGGCAATGCAAAATCTTATACATTTTACAGTACATTTAAGTAAATCAAAAGCAAAAAGCATCATCAAACAAAAATTGAAGGAAGAATGGCAGAAAAGGTGGGATGAAAGAAAAGGAAGATGGTTTTATAGGATCAAAAAGGCAGCCGGTGAAAAAAGAACTGGAAGAAGGAGCAGAAAGGAGGAAAGGGTAATAACAAGACTAAGATTAGACATACAGGACTTAATTATACACTTTTTAAAATACATAAACATAATACAGGACAATGTGACCACTGTGGGATGGATGAAACAATTGAACATGTTTTATTAGAGTGTCTGAAATATGAGCTGGAAAGAAGAAGCATGAAGAGAGAATTTGAACGGATTAAAGAAAAGTTTAGTATAATAGATTCATTACAAAAGAAAATAGGGAGCAAACATATACAAATTATTTTAAGATTCCTAAACAGAACAAAATTATTTAATAGAATTTGAGTATATAAGATATTAATCCATGTTGAACCACACTCCATACCAGTGGTGGCGGTAATGCACACCTACAGATTCATGCCAACCGCCATTAAACACCAGAAGAAGAAGAAGAAGATATGACAGTTTTGCTCTACAAGCTCGACGCATCGGTGTTATAACTACTCAGTAACTGTTAAAGGATCTTTTGAAGAGAAGCTAACAACAAAGATGTGGAGACAGCAGCTCAAACGGTGGCAGAGTGCAGCAGTGGGAGAGATTTCCCAAACAGCTAAAGAGGACAGAGAAGATCAGCAGGCTGATTTCAACCCTAAAGTTTTGCTGCACAGATTAGGTTTGTATGTTTTCATGTCAGTTACAGTTTAGGAACATTTTAGGTAACTAATGGATTAGCTTCTTAAAGACCAAATGTTCACCATAGACTTAAAACGTAAATGCTTCGTTACTCGGTAGGAACGACCCACGTCCGCCATTTTGATTGGTTTGTTGTCCTTCGACACTGATACAAGTTTTCTTAGAAACTAATTAAGCTAAATTGTTTTAATGAAGGAGGTTGCCAAAATAAGTTGTCGCTCGTTTTCATAAGAGAATGAGGGTTTTAAACATATTGGGTCTTCTTTGACTGTTCAATAGCAATGTCTTTTAGAAGTAAGGACTGTGCATTGGTGCTGGTTCTGATGTTGATATCCGCCCCGGGTTCTGATCGGGTAAGACCGGGCGAGGAGGAGGAGGAGGAGGTTTCCGCAGGAGTTTATCCAGCCTGTCAGCTGAGTGTTTTGTTTAGAGAGTGGGCAAATTTATTTTTAGGTGGACATTTCTTTGAAAGCTCTGTGGGCTTCAGTCACTGTGGTACCCACTCCAGTCATAGTTTCTTTGTGTACCTTAAGTTCAACACTCATCAAAACTACCAGCCAATCTTTTTATGATTTTCTCCTATAGCCATTTTTAACAAAACCTTTAATACAGCATAAAGGCATCTATTGGCAAATTGTCATGCAACACAGGCCTTTGTACCATTCATCCACTCTCTTTATACCCCATCCTTGACACTACATATTGTTTCCTAGATCTCTCCCTTTACCTGCTGTACCGTTTACCTCAATCCTTACTCTTGATACATTTTTTAAGCTTTGAACAGTCTAAGTCTTTGTGTAAGTTTTGTTTAAAAAACATTTACTTGAATAAATTTGAATTGCCTTTCAATAAAATTCTGTAAAATCAAATAGTTATATACCATAAGGGCGTAGACACCACATGAGGTGGAGTCTTGTTGAATAGGGTGAGTAAAGGTATCACCTGCCCATCGAGATACATTTAGCCCACTGAGTCTTATGAATGATTTAAAAGACATGTATAGTTAGACAAATGAAATGAATTAGAAATCAAATTTTGAAGAATAATACCTCAAGCATCTAGTGGTTGCTTTCATTTACTATTCCCAGGATATATTTATATGATTTTGGGTCAATCTGTAAGACAATGTAACAAAATGTTATTTGTGAGAATTCAAAGTCTTAATACGTTTTTGTGAAAGACCTGCAAATTCTGGTTAGAAAAAGAAATTTCTTACCCTAATTTTTGGTTTGTTCTGCTGCCATACGCTTGTTGATTCAAATGTGTCGATGATAAAGGCCTTGTCAGTATTGTCTTGATTATATTTTCTGACCAAGAGTGTAAGGTACGCATTAATAAACAAACATGTGAAACAGTTTTTAAAATATCATAAGTGCACAAAAAATGCATAGACTTTTTCCCTTCTCAAAATCAGTTCATATCCAGCTGCTGCACAGTAAAGTATCAGTTTTGACATCTCACCTCACTTTCTAACTCTTTATCTGGAGCTTTTTGTCCACACAAAACCTTTACCTGGAGCGAATAAGGTGTGCCTCCATGTCGACAATAGAATAACTTGCCATCTGAGGTAGAAAAGAGAAATTAAGGATTTCTTTCATTATTATTGATATTGTATTGATGAAATGTATAGTATTCAAAATAACTATGCAGAACACAATAAGCTGCATATTTATGCAAAGGTTGAAATGACTATTTATTTAAAAACAAAACTAAATATGAACGTTTTGTAGCAACATGAACAACATCATTAGTTATCAATCAATGTTTAATTTGTTGAGATCAGGAAGAAAAAACACAGTTGACATACAGACCACCCCAAAGATTTTTCAACATGTAAAACAGGTACTGCACTTAAAGTAAATAATGTATTTATAATGAAAAACACATTGGTGAACTCTTCAGTACTCCAAGCTGTTCAAGCTTCGGGTGAAAAAACGTATAGGTGTTATTACATAAACAATTACAATGTATGTAAACATCACCAATATACATTTCTATTTATAAATCAATGAACTTAACCTCCTGATTTTTATTTATTTATTTTTTTTGGCTCCAAACTGTAGTAAACAAAATATATCTGAACTAACCCGCTCCTAAATATTACACTGAGGACGAAGTTCAATAACCAAACTTAATATCAATTTAAATACACAAATATAGTTTAATTACACAGTAAATGATTGAAAACCGAATCGTTAAAAAGTTGAAATATTACACCCCAAATCTAGAGATCAGTAGGAAGTATAATACTACCTTTTGTTGATACTAAATCAGATTAAAACAACATTTTGAGTACTGAAGTCAACTTGACATTACAAATAACATTCCCTATCAGGAATTTTCCGTATGGGATTTTCATTCTGGACTCTAAGCTACCACAGGTCACCAAAATTGGACATTCAAGGCTATTTTATTCGTATGTCATTATTCTGTTGCATTTGGTTATATGACTTTAAAATCAATGCAAATAAATTCTAAAATAGGTTTTTTAATCCTAGTTTCTGATGTTTATGACTTTATGACAAATGTTTAGTCTGATAACAAACATAAACACATCACTTTATTTTCTAAATGACTGGTAATCACAACCCACGCTAATCCTCATTCATCCCATTTATAATTCCATTGCAAATTTTTGTAAAACAATACCTTTGTCACAACAACAAATAATTACAGTAGTAAAATGCAGCATTGAGTGTAACTATTAACCCACCTCAAACAATGAAGCTCTTTGCTTTTCTCCAAAAATTTGACTGCTGGGTAGATGAAAAGTTCCATTGATCTTAGAATTGAAAATGTCTGATCCATGTCACAAAACTGTCATAAAACTCGAATGCAAACCTCTACTATCGCACTTAAAAAGGACTTGTAATTAGCAGGTAAGTGTTTTGACCAAGAACAAGCAAGCGAGGCCAATCAGTATTTCACAATAAAACAAAGCAAAGTAATACTAAAATAGCACATTTATTAAAAGTTCAAATATTCATAAAGAGGAAATTCATTTAAAATGTAGTGGTACCTGATTAATAAAATGACATTTGATGCAATTTAACAATAAACTTACATGAATGTATTCCAATGTAGTGTATTTTATTTTGAAAAACAAAAGCAATAAACAGTTATCACGCTAATCTGCTCATTATCAGAATGAAATGCTATTTTAAGGCCATTTTGTCCATTTTCTTTAAGTGTGTGACCGACAACCTTCCACAAGATCTGTAAAATGAAATTTTAGGCAGAAATGGAATTTAGTTGGGTAGAAAATAAGCCATAATCAAATTTTGGCAGAGAAGAAACGATTTTGGGTCAATTTTCTGTGTGGGAAGCATTGTGTTCACTAAGATCGGGTAAAATATAATCTCTTAAAGCTGTACAGAGCCATTTCATGCAGAAATCTTATTCCATGGTTCATGAAAAAAGCCAAGATAAATATTTGGCAAGTGAAACACCCCTATATTGTCAATGTGGGGATCTTTTTCAGCGTGGGAGGGTCTGTGCTCAGCAAAATCTATTAAATATGATCTCCCTGAATGAAATAAAGCAATTATATGCAGAAATTACATTTCATGGGTCATGGAATACGCCATGATCAATTTTTGGCAATGGAAATAGCCCTACTTTTTAATTGGGGGAACTCTTTCAGTGTAGAAGGGGTTGGTGTTCAGTGAGATCAGAAAATAGAATTCTTCAGACTGAAACATCATATCAGGTAGAATTGCATGTCAGTGGTCAGGAAATAGCCATAATCAATTTGTGGCAGAGGACAAAACCCAGATTTTTGGCTATTTTAGCCATTTTGGACAAAGTGCATTCAGTGAGATCTTTGAAATACATTCACTCAGAGCAAAGCATTGTAATATAAGGCAGAAATTGCATTTCATGGGTCAGGAAATATTGGCCATAATCAATTTTAGCAGAGAATAACATGAATTTTTGGCCAGTTGGGAATTAATGGCTTCAGTGAGATCGGTAAAATATAATTCCTCTGAGTACAACACAGTAGGTAATCTCGTAATTTGGCAACGTTTTCATTGTGCACAGTACTACCTGTTCTATTTTTTTTTTCAAAATAAATAAATAATAACCCTTTACTGTAACTTTGACCATAGAAATATACCTGTTTTATAGGTGTTAATATTGTTTGACTTTAAGAACAAAACCACCGAGAAAGAACTCTAAACAAAACACTCGACAGGCTTGATGAACTCCTGCAGCAACCTCCTCCTCCTCCTCTTGCTGCTTGCTCCTCTGCAGGATGCGCCCGGTCTTACCCGATCAGTTTTTGGCAGATCATCACTTTATGGCACAACACCGGTAAGGAGCACATACAGGATGCTTGAATAACGTTAGGGTCCTTTAATCATTGAACAGATGACATACAGCAGCCCTAATATTTACATACATTAGAATATGTATGTGTGGTCTAGAAAAGAAATGCTTAACCTTGCCGACATGGCAAATACTGCACCGGATGTTATTAGCTTTAGCATGTAGCTTCTACTGCTAAACAGTCTTCAATATGACAGAAATAACATCAAATGGTATCAAAAACAAACTATACATTACACATATATGCAGAGGAAAATGCACGATAATTTTCCATGCAGCTCTTATCATGTTAAGCTTATGTTTCGTCTGCTACTTGAGCTGCTGATACTGATTACATGCCCTGGCTTGACATGATTAAAATGTTGCGCAGTTCAAAACTAGAGAATGCACCTACCAGTGTTCACCACTAGAGGTCTCCCTACACCTTACTACAAATTGAACATTTCTCAGAGCTACAAACTCACTGCCTTTTCAACATTGACACATATGGGTTTCCCATCAGTTTCGACTGTGGTCAAGTGACCCAAGAGTCAGAAATTCATGGTCACATCGTTAGCGATCTGTTAACTTGCGCATACAAGGTGCGTTATGGTAATAGAGCAGAGCGGTGTTACGCCGAAAAGTGCATGCCTGCCGAAATTTGGATGCCCTTGCATCTCTCTAAACACCCGCATATTGTTGACACAACAGCCTGAAATATGACCAACGAGGAAACGTCTAAAACATTTTCGTCAGAATAACGTGTTTGTTCACTATATGCAATGAAAAGGTCATGTTTTTGGCAGGTTACTTAAAAAAATGACGGGTTTGTTACCTTTTTATCTAGACCCGTTTGAGTCGAATGTTTTCAACTCTGTTTAAACTCCGGAGGTGAAAGAAGGAAATCCTAGAAACCTGTTAAATCTGGGATTTATATGACATGTCCAAGTCGAAAATAACACCAAGGTTTTTACTTTATTACTGGTGGTCAATTTAATGCCATCCAGATTAAGTGATTGACTAAGCAGTTTTTTTTAAAGACTCCGGTCCAAAGACGACAACTTTTGTCTTGTCTGAATTTAAAAGCAGTAAATTTAAGGTCATCCAAGTTTCTGTGTCTTCAAGACATGCTTGTAATCTAACTGGTTGGGCTCATCAGGATTTATGGATAAGTAAAGCTGAGTATCATCAGCATAACAGTGAAAATGTATCCCATACTACCTGATAATTTTACCTATTGGAAGCATATAGAGAATTGGCCCAAGTACTGAACCCTGTGGTACTCCACAATTAACCCTGTAGTTTAAAGATGAATCATTTACATGAACAAACTGGAATCTGTCAGACAGATAAGATTTAAACCAGCCTAGCGCTGTTCCCCTGATCCCTACAGCATATTCCAGCCTTTCTAAGAGAATATTATGATCAACTGTATCAAATGCGCACTGAGATCTAACAGAACCAGACAGACACAAGTCAATTATCTGGAGGCCAGAAGAATATCATTAGTGACTTTCAGCCAGAGCTGTTTCAGTGCTATGATGGCCTCTGAAACCTGAATGAGCTCTTCAAACAGGTCATTGCTGTGTAAATGCTCACACTTTTGATTAGCAACAATTTTTTCAAGAATTTTAGATAAGAATGGAAGATTGGATATAGATCTGTAATTTTTCAAGTCATCTTGATCAAGAGAAGGTTTCTTAAGTTAAGGTTTAACTACAGCTACCTTAAACAGAAGTCTTTCTAGGCACCTGGCTTTGACTGGTCTACTTGAAATATGTGTCCTTTCCACTTCAGGATTATGGTTGCAGCAGCAGCGCTCACTGGAACAGTCAGAAGCTTAGAAATGCAGCTATAACCATTGCCATTATTATATTTTGCCAAAGTAAGACCTTTTGTGAAGGTCTCTTTGATTTTTTACCCGGTTTTACCCCTCTGTGCAATACTTTAGTAATAAGAAACCTTCTGTTAAGGTTATCAATAAATTTTAAACCAGCTGATATTGATTTGAACATATAAAATATGCTTTCTAAATCCTGACAGATTTAATATGGTTGTTTGGCTTTTTATCCACCTTCAGACATCTATTTCTTCATGGGTTAAATAATTATTCTCCGTCATTCCAGGTTTTTGCCCATAACTTTCTTTGTGGAATAATTGGCTTTAATTTCTTGTTATATGAGGAGTATTTGATAGTTGCCAACATCTGGTGTGGATACTCTCATTGTTTTTATAAGAAATATTTAAACAGAGAAAATGTTGACATGTTCATTGCTTATTGTACCTGCTTTAAAACCTGATAATTCCACATAGAAACTAGTTAAAAATATTAATTATGCGGCACACTGGAAACAATCGTAGACAAGCGAGATGGAGACAAAAAAGAAAAAAATGGTTTCAGTATGTGGTTGTTGAAAATAAGTGAATAGATAACGACATAAATCAACAGACATAAGAAGCAACAATGCAAAATAAAAGAATAAGAATAAATGGTAATTAAACAAAAGAATTTAATGTAACCAAAGTACCTAAATATCTTTATAAAAAGTGACTCAGTCTGGGCTGAAATCAAAAAACTTTCTAATATACATGATGTGTTTCAATGTTTCCTGCAGATATTAAGCAGATGTTGACGGTTAAAGAAGAAGCTCCTGTAAAGCACAGACCTTGTGCTAACCTACATGGCCCAAAGCTCCACCACATAAAGGAGGAACAGGAGGAGGTCTACACCAGTCTGGGGGGAGAGCAGCTCAATGGAAGGAGGAATTGATGCCATCAGGTTTCCAGTCACTGCTACTCCCATAAAGAGTGAGGATGATAAACAGTCCCCTCTGCTCTCACAGCTTTATCAAGACCAAAATTAGAGGCAGAGCGCTTCCAGAAGACATTGATGGAGGAGAAGAATCCATCAGGATACAAGATCATGGAGAAACTGAAGACACTGAGAAGGATGAAAAGGCAGATGATGGTAAAGCACCCCGTCTCTGATCTCAAACGCTTGTCAGACTCTGGACTGAAATCTAAGGACATGGACGATGACTGGAAGGACAGCAGAGCTCCTGAGTCAGATGGAAACATTAACAAACCTTTTAGCTCCCCTGAGTTTGCTGAACAATTTGTTCACCGTGGCTTTCTTCAGAAAGATATTATAAATTCAGAAATAGGATATTTAAGCTCGTTGAATGAGAAGAAATGTTTCACAGAGAAGAAAAATGTGGAATTGCCAAAGAAAGTCCAGACAGGAGTGAAGTTTAGCTGTGAAGACTGTGGTAAAACCTTTCTTGGAAAATGCGCTTTAAACATACATAAGAGAATCCACACTGGAGAGAAACCTTTCTGTTGTGATCTATGTGGACACAGATTTAACATAAAAACAAATTTAAACAGACACATGAGAAGCCACACTGGACAGAAACCTTTCTGTTGTGATCTATGTGGACAAAGATTTAGCCAAAAAGGACATTTAAACAGACACATGAGAATCCACACTGGACAGAAACCTTTCTGTTGTGATGTATGTGGACAAAGATTTAACAGAGAACATCATTTAAACAGACACATGAGAACCCACACTGGACAGAAACCTTTCTGTTGTGATCTATGTGGACAAAGATTTAACATAAAAACAAATTTAAACAGACACATGAGAATCCACACTGGACAGAAGCCTTTCTGTTGTGATCTATGTGGACAAAGATTTAACCAAAAAGGACATTTAAACACACACACGAGAATCCACACTGGACAGAAACCTTTCTGTTGTGATCTATGTGGACAAAGATTTACTGAAAAAGGAAGTTTAAACACACACATGAGAATCCACACTGGACAGAAACCTTTCTGTTGTGATCTATGTGGACAAAGATTTACTGAAAAAGGAAGTTTAAACAGACACATGAGAATCCACACTGGACAGAAGCCTTTCTTTTGTGATCGATGTGGACAAAGATTTAACCGAAAAGGAAGTTTAAACACACACATGAGAATCCACACTGGACAGAAACCTTTCTGTTGTGATCGATGTGGACAAAGATTTAACTGGAAAGGAAATTTAAACACACACATGAGAATCCACACTGGACAGAAACCTTTCTGTTGTGATCTATGTGGACAAAGATTCAACCAAAAAGCAAATCTAAAGAAACACATGATAATCCACACTAGAGGGAAAATTGTTAAGGTTTAAATGCTCAAACAGATTACGGTCGCTGTAAAATATGTAATGTGAAGTGCAAGGCCAGTGGCGGGAATACTTCTAATCTGAGGAAGCACCTAGTTAAGCACCAGATTTTTGTCAGCCTCAGATATATTGCTACAACTTCTGCATTCAGCACCGTTAACAAGCCTGCTAATGAATACAATTTGTGCATTAAATTTGTGCCTTATTAAAAAAACAAACACTACGTAGTTAAGGGTTTTCATGTTGACGAAATGTGTGAAACAACTGAGATGTTCAATACCAACAGCTGGATGTTGTTTTGATTTATTCATTAAAGTTTATATATAGAATAATACATACATTACCGGTCGAAAGTTTTAGATGCACTTTCTCACTTAATGGGTCTCTTTATTTTCATGACTATTTACATTGTAGATTCTCACCAAAAGCAACAAAACTTTGAAGGAACATATATAGAGTTATGTAGTAAACAAAAAATGTGAGATAACTCTAACCATTTTTATATTTTAGATTACAGCTTTATTGTAGATTTACAGCTTCTATGTAAACTATAACTTTTATAATTTTATACTTTAGATTCTTCCAAATAGCCTCCCTTTGCTGTGATTACTGCTTTTCTCTCGTAACATTCTCTCCATGAGCTTCATGAGGTGGTCACCTGAAATGGTTTTCCAAAGAGTCTTGAAAGAACTTACCAGAGGTTCATTGAGAGACGGCCAAAGGTTAATAATTCATTCATCACAGCAAAGGGCGGCTACTTTAAGGAATCTAACATATAAAACATATTTAAAGTTCTTTAACAATTTTTCGTTTGCTACATGAATCCATATGTGTTCATTCACAGTTTTATGCCTTTAGTGATAATCTTTGTACAATGGAAATTGTCATAAATATAAAAACATTGAAAGAGAAAGTGGTTCTAATATTCGACCAGTAGTGAATGTTAAATGGAAAATTTTTTAGATTTTATTTTATAACATTTAATACGACATAATACACATAAAAGTACCGAAAACTGGTACCAGCGAGTGCCGGTATCGATTCCCAGGTACCAAGTATTGGTACCATATCGTTTCAGATGTGAAATGTACCCATCCCTAGTCTGGAGAGGGTGATCAGACTGGATTTAGATGTCTTGTCATTTTCACAACGACTGCACATAGTTTTTATGCCAACAGCAGCTTTTTTGTATAATATAGGTGACGCAGAAAATCCTTCAATGGCAACTGTATGTCATGCTGTCAGGGATGTTGATGTTGCTCTTAAACAGCTACTGTACAGCTGAGGTTCCCATGGTGTCGATTAAACATTCAGTGAAGTCAGGTTGTCCTCCTTAGCAGAGTGTTGCGTGTCCCTACCTGCCACACAGAACACCAGGGTTTAATTCTGTGTAAAAAGTGTAATTGCTGTTTATGTCATCAGACATACATAGCTTACGTTTAGTTAAAGTTTAACTGTGATTCTAGATGGGAGCCTCCATCACTCCCTAACACGCAGACATACAAGAATAATGAAAGAAGAATTTCACAGAACTGCAGGAATCAGTGAAAGCAGTAATTTAGTTGGTATCACATTTTGAGAATTCAAGCATTATCTATGCATATAATTCTGGGTTTCCATGCATCATTCACTGCATACATAGCAGTTACATTCACTACTTCTTCACTGAATGAAGGAGATTGTTTTATTTGTTTTATATTATATTGCACAGTTTATCATCTACTCAACGAGTGTTAACATTGATTCTTTCACCTGACTATGGTTCTAGTGATGTATGAACCCGGATGCTTTCATTGTCTTTTGCTTTGTTTCTGACACACCCAAATTTCCCCCATTGTGGGACAATAAAGAACTTTCTACCCTATTCTGTATTAAATACTTGTTTAAGGGGGGGGGGGGGGGGGGGGGGCACTGTCGAATGATGAGCAAGTAGGACACGCTCGCTAATGGTTCTTGCAGATTTTAAGTGTAAAATGCCATTTCAACCTGAAAAGACTCACATAATGGAAAAACAACAAGAAGACGGTAAATTTCATTTGCTCAAGAATTTATTATCCATCCAAAGCTTTTTATTTTTTCCTTTTCCCAACCTGTTGTAAGCACTTTTAATGTTGGCTGGTCATTTCTTTGTCCAATAATTCAAAGATAACTGGTCACTTTTAAATTTAAGAGGTATTTCTCCCATTTCAACCTGTAATGCTGCCATGGAGGATGTTTTAAAAGCACCTGTACATATTCTTAAAGTTAAATATTGAATATAATTTAGCTTTTGGAGATTTGTATCTGCTGCTGAATTATAAACTATACACCCATAATCCAAGACTGACCTACGGGGGTTGGACAATGAAAGTGAAACACCTGTTTTTAGACCACAATAATTTATTAGTATGGTGTAGGGCCTCCTTTTGCGGCCAATACAGTGACAATTCATCTTGGGAATGACGTATACAAGTCCTGCACAGTGGTCAGAGGGATTTTAAGCCATTCTTCTTGCAGGATAGTGGCCAGGTCACTACGTGATACTGGCGAGGAAAACGTTTCCTGACTCCCTCCTCCAAAACACCCCAAAGTGGCTCAATAATATTTAGATCTGGTGACTGTGCAGGCCATGGGAGATGTTCAACTTCACTTTAATGTTCATCAAACCAATCTTTCACCAGTCTTGCTGTGTGTATTGGTGCATTGTCATCCTGATACACGGCACCGCCTTCAGGATACAATGTTTGAACCATTGGATGCACATGGTCCTCAAGAATGGTTCGGTAGTCCTTGGCAGTGACGCGCCCATCTAGCACAAGTATTGGGCAAAGGGAATCCCATGATATGGCAGCCCAAACCATTACTGATCCACCCCCATGCTTCACTCTGGGCATGCAACAGTCTAGGTGGTACACTTCTTTGGGGCTTCTCCACACCGTAACTCTGCCGGATGTGGGGAAAACAGTAAAGGTGGACTCATCAGAGAACAATACATGTTTCACATTGTTTGACCACTTGTTTGCTGAGTATTGGACTATCTGCACGTTGTTGGACGTCACTGTGCCTCTCCAATGGCATCGGCCATTTTGGTATCCAGGACAGCCGCTCCTTCATATCTGTTGGACCACTTGTTTGCTGAGTATTGGACTATCTGCACGTTGTTGGACGTCACTGTGCCCCTCCAATGGCATCGGCCATTTTGTACCCCGGACAGCCCGCTCCTACATATCCCATCGAGCATTGCGACTGATATGACTGGGCGTCCCCAGTCTGACGTCACAGGGTGCTATATAGGAGGGGCTCATGTTTGAAAACTTGCCTTCTGCTAGAAATCGATCTGGTGATTGAAGCGCGTCACTTTAAGAGAAGAACTCTGTGCAGAGTTTCATTCATTCTCTCTCGTTGGACAACGAACCATTCATAACTGAAATTTTTGGACTAAGAAGGCCAGAGATTTCACTTTGCCAATCGAAGACGTGAGTTAACACATAACTGGAGACACGGAGTTTCGGAGAGACGAACCGCTACCGTGTTTCATTTTCAAGTCGACTTTGATGGTCAGATCATATTTTTCCTTTTTGTCAAGAAGACCAAAGGACAAAGACTGACCGTTCCCCTGAAGTTAATTGTGGACGCACATTAACTTAACCCCACTTTTCCTCGCTTGAATTCCCTCACTCAGAAGAAGACGACACAAGTAAAACCCATTTTTTTTATTTTTTTATTAGAAGGCCTGGGCAGGGTCAGAGGTTGTAGAAGCGATCAGAATCGCTGGTTAGGATCTCATGTGTTCTGAATAATATGTGCATGTAACCTTGCTTGTTGAAACTTTGATGTGTTATGTAATATCGGGACCCGCCGTGCCCTCGAGCTATTTGTGTTTACTATCTGAACGCGGGTGCGTTGCAAGACTGGACTGTTAAGACGACCTCATGGTAAAATTCTCCATTTTACCTTTGTCTTCAACCTCACTGTGCTAGCTTGCCGCCAAAAGTTATCAATCCTTTGTGTTCAGGAGTAAAGGGGGAAGTTTTATGATGAGAAGATCATAAAAGACACTCTAAGCTGCGCTCCAACCCCCCACCAGTCATCACCACACCCCCCTTTCATATCCTCTCCCTTCGTCTGTAGTGCCATAAACTGCTGGTTGACTCAATACATACCCACTACTGTTTGTTGATTTTGCTTATTTAGATGTGTTACCCCTGTGTGTGTAGAATTTTGCATGTTGAGTAGGTGAAAATTAATAAATATTCACATAGATAAAGAGAGAGCGTTTGGTGTTTCATTGTGTGCAAATGTGATGTGTCAGTCAAAATAAGGTTCAAGTTCCACCCATTTCGGCAGAAACGGTCGATTAAACAGTGACATCTCCAGCAATAGTTATTAATTATTACGGAGTATTTAACGGTTGTAATTGTCAGAGGCGTTGAGCCACAATTACAACACCAGAAACATCTCTGGTCTCGATTCGTAAATGAGGATTGTTGGTTAAGAAATTGATTTTGTCAGATTATGATTTGTAATTATAATTATTGATCAAGATTATTCAATCAATAATCATAAACCCAACATATCCCATCGAGCATTGCGACGGATATGACGAGCGTCACAAGTCTGACGTCACAAGACGCTATATAGGAAGGCATCCGTTATGAACACGCCGCCTTCTGCTAGAGACCGGACTAGCAACTGAAGTGCGCTCCTTTAAGAGAAGAGCTCGTGGAAGTTCATTCCTTCTCTCTCGTTGGACAACGAACAATTCATAACTGAGGTTTCTGGACTAGGAAGGCCAGAAATTTAACTTTGCCGATCGAAGACGTGAGCTTAACACATAACTAAAAACACGGAGTTCGAGGAAACGAACCGCCACCGTGTTTTCATCCCAAGTCGACTTTGATGGTCAGATCATATTTTTCCTTTTCGACAAGAAGGCCAAAGGACGGGACTGACCGCTTTCTTGGAGTTTAACTGCAGATGCGCAGCAACGCTTCAAAACACCCCCCCCCCCTTTCCCTCTCACTCGCTGCCCCAGAAGGAAGCTTCACCAAGTAAAACCCATCTTTTATTTTAATCTTTTATTTCTTTATTAGGAGGCCTGAGCAGGGTCAGAGGTTGTAGAGCGATCAGAATCGCTAGTTAGAATCTAATGTGTGCTGGATGATATGTGCATGTAACCTTGTTTATTGAAACTTTGATGTACCGTGTTGATGTCTGGAGCCGCTGCGTTCCTAGCTTTGTGCGTGTTTTACCATCTGAGAGTCAGCGCAAGTGTGCGGTAAGACTGGACTGTTAAAATAACCTCATGGTGAAATTCACCATTTTCCTTTGTCTCCAAGTTTTATAACGCTTTGTCTGCTCAGGAGTTGGGGGAAGTTTTATGATCGGACCTCACTGAGTACAAGAGAGCTGCCCCCCACCTCCACTCGCTACCACACCCCCTTTTCATATTCTCATTCCTTCTTTTTGCCATAACTGCTGGTTGATTCAATACACACCCACTGCTGTTTGCTTTATTTTGCTTAGTTAGATGTGTTACCCTTGTTATGTAGAATTTTGCATGTTGAGTAGGTGAAGATTAATAAATATTCACATAGATAAAAAGAGAGCGTTTGGTGTTCATTGTGTGCAAAAGTGATTCGTCAGTCAAGATAAGGTTAAGAGTTCCACACGTTTCGGCAGAAACGGTCGATTAAACAGTGACATCTCCGGCAATAGTTATTAATTATTACGGAGTATTTGACAGTTGTAATTGTCAAAGGCGTTGAGCCACAATTACAACACCAGAAACATCTCTGGTCTCGATTCATAAATGAGGATTTTGGTTAAGAAATTGATTTAGTCAAATTATGATTTTTAATTATAATTATTGATCAAGATTAATCAATCAATAATCATAATCCCCAACATATGGCGTCCCTGGGTGGGCCTTAAAAAGACAGACATCAAATCACTGTTACACAGAATAAACAGTTGTGATCTCCGTTAACTAGACGTTTTATTGTGAGATTTGTTTTAGAGTTTCGCACAGAACGTTTGTGAATCAGGGGATAATTTGATTAGGTTGTGCTCAGTTCTGCTACAAGAGGATAACATTATCTTTCAGAGGTGTTTGTTGTGGATGCAAGGTGAAAGTTGGTTTAACTTGTGGAAAAGTTAAAGTTAATTTCCAGTCGCCAGCCTGCTGCATTCAGCTACTGAAAACCAGCGCTGATAAGCAGCAGACCTGCCCCAGTGTCTGCTGGGCGTAATTACAGTGGTGACCAACATTCTCCCAGTCAGGTAGAGAACAACACCTACATCTGGTGGCCATTTAATAAATTACAGTTGCAGCTGGATTTCCCAAACCGCAGACCTGCACTCAGTACCATCTGGTGGTCACTAGTGCTAATTGCATATCCTACTCTGATTTTTTTTTAATCACTCAATTCATTAACACAGGCAGATAATTCCATCACCTATGATCATAAGGGCATAACTTAAAGTTGAAAGTTGAAGTTACAGATCATTCATTACCACTTTTGAATCAAATTTAAGCGTTTTGCTGGGTTGTGAAACATGTTTTGATCTGACTCATAAAACTAACTTAGTTGTCTAACAGGAAGGTAGGTGATTCATATTAGAGAACACTAACATTTATTTGAAGCTAAGAACAGCATTGAATGTTTAGTTTCGTTTTCCCATTTTTAAAATTTTATTTTGAATTTGGTTTTGGGTTATTTCAAAATTCTTTCTTTTCTTTCTTCCCCTTTTTG
>NC_061817.1:14711309-14718809 GCF_021462225.1 Girardinichthys multiradiatus | reverse complement strand
ACACAAGAGTTATAAAAATACTTGCAATACCACATTAGCATCAGAACAAACCATCTTCCATATAGCTGCATTGTGACCTTGAAGTGGAATGTCCTTTCTTCTGGTACTGAAAGCAAACAGTTTTTTTTCAAAGAAAACAAATTATAAACACAACTTAAAAAACAAAAAAATCTTGCTGACTCTCCTGAGTGGCTTCAAGCTGCCCTGTTACCAGTCTGGTACAGGTGGGCGGTCGTAGGAAGCTCCTCTAGAAATATATTTAGAAACAGGAACTCTAACCTGCTGGAAGTTAGGCTTCCATAGTCCAACTAAACAACGGTGGAAATGAACACATTCAAATTTGTAATAATACCATAATGATAAATATCAAGCAATAAACATAAAAGTTAGATAAAAGCATCCGAGATTTCCTCCTCAGAGTCAGTCTCGCTGTCAAAGTGGGAGGAAAGAATCTCTCACTGTGGTGTGTGTGCAGTGAGGCAAATGACCTTATGATTTCTAACTTTCAGGCAATGCGATGGCCTTAAGTAGATTCTGAAATAACGTTGCACTGCCCAAGGGATTATTGTGCCCTTGTAAGAACAGTGTTCTTCAACCACCTGTTCAATCACTCGCCAGTGATCAGCTTACAGTTCTTTGTCTTGTGGTGGTCCGCTGTCCTCACACCTTTCAGCCGTGGATGATCCAGTTAGAAGATGACTTGTGTCCTGGAAGCCAGATGAAGCTGGAGGAGCTGGAGCTTTCCTGCAGCTTTCCTGGGTGTCTAGTAGGATCTGATATGGGCCATTCCAGCGACTGGACTTCCTGTGTTTTCTCCTAGATTCTCTGACCAGAATCCAGTCCCCAGGAATAAAGGACTGGAGGGTGGAAGTGGCTGTTTCTGGTAATGCAGCCTTCACCATCTGTGAAACTTGAGAAAACACAGTGGACAGGTTTCGACAGTAAAACAACATCCTATCTTCACACAAAGATGTGGAAGAAAATTATCTTGGCAATATCCGCATGTCCAAATTAGGAGACCTGCCACACGCACTTCAAAAGGACTGAGATTAGCCTGTGTCCTTTGTCTCAATCTCATATAAGTAAGAACAATAGGTAGGGCCTTCACAACACTTGGCTAATTTTCAATTCAAAGTCCCATTCTCAAACCTAAGTGCTTAACTACATGAACTTCATCAAAACATCCAACAAAATCAAAAGAATTGATCTTCTGACTTCACCTGATATACTAGCAGTGACCATCAGCTAAATATTCTGAATATCAAAAATGTGACATGATGTTTGAGGAAGGTCTGATTACAGGTCAATATTTCATAGTTTCAGAATACCCAAAAAGAATTTCAAAAATGGTCTAATCTGTGGAGATATAAAATTTCACAAAAAATCAACACCATAATTTCTAAGAGGTTTTCAGAATGTGGTCTTAGGGAGCTATGCACCATTTATATAAACAATGTACAACGTCTCGCATTGTCACTAAGTCCTCACTGGAGGTATGAGCTACCCTTTTTCCCATGAGTGCAAAAACTTTTGGAACCCCATGTTACTTTATTCTGACATTCCCCTCTTCTGGCGCAGGGTCCAACCCATGCGACAATCCAGCAAAAAGTTTGTACAAAAATGTTTAGTAACCAAGATCACATAACCTAGAACCAAAGAAATTAATTCTGACATAACTATGTGTCACTATGAATTTAACGAAAGCAACATAAAGAAAATCCAGATGTTTTTAACTGCAATTCAGTTCCATTAACAACCAAACACAAACTTTAGTTATTCACGTCATCAATGTCTCACTTAGAAATTAGTCACATATCATCCTATTTTGTCTTGTACAAAGATGAGTATTAGATTAAGGGACATCTAATGTAATTTGGATGAATAAACCCTTCAAATTGAATCTAATAAATAATTCCCACCAAGTATAAAGTCATGACTCTGATTCTTTATCAAAAATATATTCCTTACTTTTGGCATATCTTGAATTGTCAGCTAGCTTAATGGCACCAGGGAAACTTTCAATCTAATAAAAAATCACCAATGATTCTGCATGCAAAACTAATTCTTCAAACTAGTTTAAACTATTTCATTAACCTTTTAATAATAAAACACATAAATCTAAAAGTCATGCTACATCCTTAATCATTATACAAAAAAAAAGCATGTTATTAAGGCAACAATCACTACAAGCATTTTGATTCTATTGTCTCTTAAACAGTGTTAAAACTCAGGAAGGGAGGTGCTGAGCGTTACCATGACAACAAAGGCATGAACCAACCTGGTAGGTGGGCGGAGTCAGGCAGAACTAACCTTTGATTGACAGCCTATGGGCGGACCCACAGTTTCTTCATCCCATCCCACATTAGTGTAACTTAAACTGCAAAACTGTTAACATGCACCTACCTCAGAAACAAGCTGCTTCTTAACTCTCCTGAAAACTCAAAGTTTAATCAATCTGGGATTTAGAAACATTATTCTAAACATGGATTATTGTTTCATGCAACATATAATCAAACATTCAGTCCAACAAAAACAAAGACAAAACATCAAAGACAGACAAATGGCCAAATTTGAAGCTTCAAGAATTAAAAGAAATTTTTAACAATCTCTTTTCAGAATATGTTTTCTCAGCCATATCTTTTAATGCTATAATTGATCAATTTTGTTATGACAATCTTCAGGATCCTTTTTAAAAATGAGTGCACATAGTCCAAAAAATCTCAAAGTATTTAGAAGCACAGCAACAGTTTTCTCTTATATGAATCCAAATTTACTGATGCTGAAACCTTTTGCTAATTCTTTGTACTGTAACTCTGTAATAATAACTACAATCCTGAGAGTTATTGTTATAATTCTCTTTTGTTTGGCTCAATTTGATCACAGCTGCATTGCAGAATTTCAGGTTAAATGCAAAGAAGTATTTTAATTCAATTCAATTCAAATTCAAAGATACTTTATTGATCCCCGAGGGGAAATTAGAAAAGTCGGTGTTGACATTTTCATGTTATACCCAAACTAAACAAAACTGCAGTGCAGTGTTTGACTTAATCAGAAATTAAGATAAGAAGCTTGTCTCCAAACTGGACTTTTTCTCATTTTCTTTAATTTGGTCTATTTAAATTTTGAGAGTTGGGGAGAACTTATTACTAGAACCCCTCTTTTACAATCCAAATGCTGATAAATGTTCCAATATTTTATCTCTTAGTAATCTGAAATCACCTTGTGTACCTTTCTACTCATATGTATTCCTTTAATCTTTAAACCCTAAGAAATCAAACAAGGAAACTTGAGTTTGTGCCGACCATCCTCTTACTGTTAAGAGAGCCTTTATTTCTTTTCTTTTCCTAAAATGAAGGATTTTACTTGTCTTTATTCCGTTATACAAGTCCTAACCTTGGTTCCAAAACTAAACTCTTCAACCCTAATCTGTGTTCCCCAGAGTAGAAATTTTGAGTATTATTGCATTTCAAAGCCACCAAATGACTGGAACTCATCATTGGCTTAGATCTATTTTAATAAGTAATCAGCCTATAATTAAGTATTATAATTTTATGGACCCAAAATCTATGGCTTACAGGCTTCAGGAGTCCAGGAACCACAAGTTGAGTACTACTGCATTGAACAATGGTGTTAACTTTCTGCAGAGAGTGAAGGATTGGCTAAATATATTATTTCTGCTTGGACAATAATCAGATTTAAAATTATTAGTTCACAGCTCCTAATTTACCTCAGATCATATTTGCTCCTATCCCAGTTCATAAGAAGCTTCAGACAAACATTATGCTAAAAAACCAAAAACAAAACAAAAACCAGATCTGTTTTAAAATAAAGAAAAAGCATGCTTAAAAAAACGTGTTACTGTGGTGGAAAATAACTCCACGGTTCTGAAGGCCTTTTCATGCAGAGTCTTTTAGGAAACATGAGATTAGTTTAATTTTTGTGTGGTACCACTGTCCAATCAGATTCTTTCTAAATAACCCAATTTTTCATACTCATTTTAAAGGTTTGTTTTACCACGGAAAATGTGTTTAACAAAACCAATTACTTCTCAAAAGTTTTAAAAGTTTTTAGCTGGTGATATCTTAGAAAACAACAAGTGTTTTAATATTTCTATGCAACACAGAACTGATCAGGTGTCCTTTCCTTCTCCAAAGGGAGAAAAAAGAACCTGCAGAACCAAACCTTTCATAGTTTTTGTCAGGACTTGATATAAGGTACAGTGTAAATCAACACGCTGCATGAATCAGAAGAGGTAAGAAAAAAACCTAATATAACCTCTTCCCAGCAGCTGCTGTGAAAAACAATGAATTTGTACCTTCCATAAGCGTCAGTTAACACTTGCGGACAAAAACTGCACCAAACTGGAAGTACTGTGTCAGAAACTGTATGAAGACCATCTGCAGTAGAACTAAGCCTGTTTTAATGAGGTCTCTACCCATTAGATTTATGGGATACAAAATCTGACAACAGAAAATAATACCTGAAGGAGAAACCCATCAGGTTTTACGCATTCGCTGGGTTTTAAAATAAAATACTCCTTCATAAGATCTGTCCTGAGAATAACATAGAAACACTTGGTTACTGCTGAGTTTTGGAGATGTTGTAACTTCCTCTGCATTTTCATAACTTTTAATAACTATAATAATTGACCCTGAATATTCCACGACGAAAGAGAACTTGTTTCTCTAAAAGAATTAACCGGAAAGTATCAAATGAGTTAAGTTATCACCCTTTTAAAGATACTTTTCTAACTCTAAAATAATATTTTAACCCGCTATATCTGTCCACGTCAAGCAAGCGTGTCACATGAGCAGCGGTTAATAAGCGTTTTTCGTTGCAGAAAATATGAAAAGATTTATGCAAATGTGTGTGTGTTTGTACGTACCCCCATCAGTTTCTAAATCGCTCCAGAGTCAGACTGTCATGGTACACAGTTCTCTGTCAGTCCAAAAAACAACCAGGCCCTTCCCCGGTCTGTTGGTGAGACATTCACTCATTCTTTGTCCACTTTAACTTCTTCAGGAGGGAGAAAGAAGAAACTTTGCTCCGGTTTCTCTTCTGCCCGCATAAGATGCTTTCAATATAAATCCAGTGTATCGCTCTTCTGGCTCTTGCAAACAACATGGATCGTTGTCCATCTCAGTGGGTCCAGACGTCTTCTGAGTTTTTTTTATTTTTTTCTTGTAGAAAGTCACACTGCGATTTTCAACATGCAGGAAGGCAGATCTCTCTCTTTCAGGCCGTGCTGGAGAAGCGTCTCTGGCGGAGTAGCCTTGGAGAAGGGCAGGTTTCTAAAATCCAAACTCAAAAACGCAGATGTTGAACTCAAATCCCATATATGTGTGTATTTGTGTGTGAGAGAGGCAGAAGAAAAGTTTAGTATAGGTTCAGAGTTTGCACAAAGAAATATTATCAGTCAGTCAGTCAGTTGTCCCCCTGCCTGTCACTTCCTTCCACAACATGAACTATACTCCTTTCTAAAACAACTTTCTTTTCGCATCTCTAATGTCCCTTTTCACTTTTATTTACCTTCTTTCCCGACTGATCGCAATATTTAAGACAAACAAAACTTCCTTCAGGAAAGTTTTAACTCTTTAACCCCTTAATTGATACACTGTGTGCTTTTTAATCTTTTCTTATGTTTTTTATTTATTTTTATTTTTCCATCAACTGTTTTACTTGAAACTATTTAAACTATTTAACTTATTTACACTCAAACTTCCACGCTGTGAAAAACCAAACTTATCTTCCAAATTAAAGCACATTTAACACAATCATCCCCACTTTTTCCTTTCATTATTTTATAAATCAGAGTATGAAGAAGGAGACACCCCTGATGCCTCAAGGTTCCGGAACCATTTTTTTTTTTTACCTGTTCAGCGGCACGTCTGCCCACTGGCTTTTCTCCTATATGAGGTGTAGAAAATTGCTAAAAACCACCCGCAAAACCCTGTGTTTTGCTTTATCCCATTGTTACCAATGAGAACCTCCCTGCCATTCCTTTTGCAGGGTAACCGGGCCCTCAGCTGATGTCCTCCCTCTCGCAACTCTGGAACCTAATTAATTAGGAGATGATGGTTAATGTGTAATAAAAATAATAATATACATTATATCCTACAGAGCAACTTCTCACCCAGATATATTTGAAGACAAATAGTTCGGATCTAATCATCCAGAAGCCGCAGGCGGGGATGAGAACTCTCTCATGAGAACAACTCTCAGGCTGGCCAGGCATCCGTGTCCCCTCCTGCGGTCTCCTCTGGCACGTTAGATCCTGTTCGTGACGCCAAAATTGTTGTGGAATTTTCTTATCAAAGTGGGTAGAAGTTGACTCATAACAAGAGAAAATCCGGACTTTGTCTTTATAAGTTTTATTCAAAGGCATTCAGCGTTTGAAGACCCTG
Organism: Girardinichthys multiradiatus; assembly: GCF_021462225.1. NCBI lineage: Eukaryota > Metazoa > Chordata > Actinopteri > Cyprinodontiformes > Goodeidae > Girardinichthys > Girardinichthys multiradiatus. The sequence goes on along the minus strand of NC_061817.1, from coordinate 14,712,405 downwards.
ACACTGAGGTTAGTCAGTGAAACAGAGCCCGGATCAACATTTACACACAGTATTTATACCAGAACATGACAGTGTTATCTCAACACTTCAAAGAGTCTGTGTTTTATTACCCCAGACCCTTCTCGGGTTCAGAGGTGACTAGGTTACCTAGGAACAACCATCTACTCTCCCTGAGGCATCACCCTAACAAATGCCCTTAACCATTAAACTTCTGATAATGGCTTTTACAGCTTCCTCCTCTAACACAGATGTTCACTGGAGTGAGGTAAACCAAAGGTCATACACTGTGGAATGCTTACTGCAAGAATTTCCATCACAATACATACATACATACACATATACACATACATACATACATGCATGCATACATACATACATACATATATATATATATATACACATATATACATACATACATACATACATACATATACACATATATATATATATACATATATATATATATATACATAGACATATGCACATATATATACATACATACATACATACATACATACATACATACATACATACATACATAAACACATATATATATACATACATACATACATACATATACATGTATATATATTCATACACATATACACATATACACATACACATACACACATACATATACACACATATATATATACATACACATATACACATATACATACACACATACATATACACACATATATATACATATATATATATACATACACATATACACATATATATATACATATATATATATATATATATATATATATATATATATATACATACACATATACACATATATATACATACATACATATATATATACATACACATATACACATATATATACATACATACATATATATATACATACACATATACACATATATATACATACATACATACATTCATATACACATATATATATATATATATATATATATACATATTTATATACATACATACATACATACATACATACATACATACATACATACATACATACATACATACATATAAACATACATACATACATACATACATACATACATACATACATATACATACATACATACATACATACATACAC
>NC_061817.1:14668647-14711209 GCF_021462225.1 Girardinichthys multiradiatus | reverse complement strand
CAAAAAACACGTACCTTTAAAATACCATTGATAAAAGGGTTAAAATACATAAGCGTGGACGGCGCATTATGGCCGATCTTCTGTGTTTAAAATCTCACACTAAGATGGCTGAGTTTCATCACAAACAAAACCAAACGTCATAAAACAAAAATTTTTTAGATTATTTCATTCTAAACTACTTCTCTCTGCCCAAAACAAAACCTCTTACGTGAACCGTGCTGAGCAAAAGGCTCTGCCGGCCGGCCAAACTGCATGTTACTGCTGTAGCCACGGTGATGCGGTCCTGTTGTCCTTCCTTCAGACCAGGAAAGCTGCTCCACCCGGCGTCATAGAGACAAGGTCTCTGCTGGGAACTCTCTGAAACAAAGGTCCTCTCTGTAGAACTCAGAAAGAAAGTCAAGCGACGCTTGTATCTTAATTACCCCTGTTCATGAATAAATACCGGATACACAAACAGCAATTCATTCCTACTTAACTTAGTGCATATGATCGCGTGATTGTATGACACTGTATTGGATCCAGTTTAAAGAGTTATGTCTGTTTTGCCCGCAAAGGTCCCTCTGTCCAGTTCCGCTGGGGACCTGCGTAGAAGAGGTCAGTTTGTTGCAAAACCAGGGGTTTTATTCGGACAATGACGTCACGGGAAGTCCGCTGTTATTCCCTGTTTCTGGCTGTGCTGGAAGTTGGTTAATGCGATTTATTTAGAAAGTTCCAGAAAAGTTCTTATTGGCCATTCATTTTGTGCCCATGGCTGGGGTGCCAACACCATGTAGAGGTTGAAGCAAACAGGTGGAAGAAGGCAATTTCATCAGATAAGACCAACAAACTTGTTGCCTAGGTGCAAAATGCTATGTCGATTGGAAAGCTACCACTGCAAATAAATCTGAACATACAAATCCCTACGTTGAAACATGGTGAAGGCAGCATCATGCTGTGGGAATGTTTTTGACAGAGAAGCTTGTCAGAGTTGATGAAAAGATGGATAGAACCAAATACAGGGCAATCCTGTAAGAAAATTTGTTAGAGGCTGCAAAAGACCTGAGGCTGGGGCAGAAGTTAACCTTCTCGCAGGTCAATGATCCTAAACATACAGTGAAGGCTACAGCTGTTTAAATCAAAGCATATTTATGTGTTAGAATGACCCAATCAAATTTTAGATCCTTAAGCTCATAGAAACAAACCCCCTAAATGTCTTCTAACTGTAACTGAGTAAAATGTGGTTCTATAACGTATTAAATCAGGGGGAAACTTTTTAGAAAACCATTATTTTCCTTCAACCTTCAACCTTTAGGTTGGTGGCTGAAACAGGACTAGCCCAAGGTTGAATGGAGCTTTAAGCAGAGATGAGTTGTTAAGAACATCACCATCACTAACAGCATTTCAACACAGATTTGGATTCTGGGAGAGGTGCCCATGTTTGATGGACTGAGTTAAAGTAATAAAATGTAATCGGGAAAAACTGGTTATTATTTGCTGAGATGTATCTGTGAACAAACTGAGCTGAGACACAAAGAAAAGATTAAACTCCTAGCATCAGACTGTAACCATGGTAACACAACAATCAAACACTGAAGATTATTATTTTTGCTTTTAAAGTAAACTTGCCAATTACTACAAATCTTCAAATTAAAATTTTAACCAATTTCAAATCTTTCGACAACTTGTAGCGTAGCGGGCCACTATGCTGAAAGTTGTCGCTGCTCTGCTAAAATAAGACCGATCAATTTTTATGAGCCATCAAATCAAATTGTATATATAATATTCTCATTCCCAATAAACAAATATGAACATTTTACAACTATGTTATGTGTTAAAATTAAAATTCAAACATTTATGGAAGCCCCCTAATTAGGGCCCCGAAGCAGTGGCTTAGTTTTCTAATGCCTGGGACAGCTCTGGGTCTCTCTCCTAAATTTTAATAAAGCGCTTCAATAACTCATGTTTTGGAAATATAATTCCATTCACTACCTCCATCAGCAGCTATAGGAGACTGTCAAGAGTCATGTAACAGCTCCGTATCCTTTTCACTCTGCTTGTCGTCCATCAACAGCTGGCATCTGAACAAGTTCTGCCAAAGCTGCAGCTTCTGAATCACACTAAGAATGATCACGGCAAAAAAATAAAATAAAACAGGTTTCTGATTGGTGCCTTGGTAAAATACTGCAGAATATAAGTCAGGAAAACACATACATGCCATAATAATCAGTGGGACAGAAGTAAGTGCCTATAGAAACTGCTTTGGGATTATTTCAGTTGTTACAGACAAGGATACAGAAATTAAAAGAAAAAAAAAGAAGCACGAAAAGAGAAAGGGGGAGGCAAAAAGGACAAGGGGAGAGAAGGAGAATAGAATGGAGGAAAGGAAGAAGGATGAAGAGAATACAAGATAGCACCTTGCTTGCTTCTACACCTGCAGAAATGCTCATATTACCAGCTTTTTTACCAAAAAGTGCACGGTACTTATCAATCAAGATGTATTTAGTGGTAAATGCGGCTCAATATAGCACATTTGTGTATCTGTTAACACCTGAATCTAAACACCTGTGGGTCTGAGTGTGAGTGCGCTTGTGTATAAAAGGTTTCTCCATAAAAATATGCAATAATGAGTGTGAGGAGCCACAGACCTGCCCCCCTGGACCTAGGACAGATAGGTAGGATATCCGAGCCACAGACATCCTAAGGCCCCCCAGAGCACAGGAACCTCAGGAGAACCACCGCCGGGACTACCGCAACCCCCCCAGACAAGAGCAGGGGAGAGTCCCAGGGGAACCACCCAGCAGCCACAGTGCAGAAGCCCCAGGGAGCTGTAGCGACGAGCGCACAAAAAAGCCCCCTTAAAAGCAGACGAAGCAACACCTACACAGCGCAAGTTCCACACACAGCCCTGCTCCAAGCACCTCCGCCGCATCCCACCCTCACCGCACAGCACGCCGCGACAAGGCAAGGGCCCTGCGCAATGCCAACCCAGCCCCCGCCCACAGGTTCAACAGGGCAGACACCGTCAAGCACCGAACTCACATTGGAAGCCCCGACCCCACACCAAGATGTGACAAACTCACCCAGCAAGAGGTCCCAAGGTTATCCTTGTCTGTTATCAAAATATGTGATAATTGGTGTAGTGGTGGCGCAGGGGTGGGGTGCGTGACCCATGATTGGAGCCTGGGGTCCTCAAGACAGCAGTCATGGATTCCTGTCCCAGCCCTTTGACCTTTGCTGCATGTCTTCTCCTCTCTCTCCACCCCATTTCGTGTCGGTCAACTTAGAAAATAAAGATCACTAGTGCTACAAAATTAAAAAAAGATTTTAAATTATGGGAAAAAGACAACAACTGAAGAAAACTGTAAGTGGCTTAATACTTTCCAACAGCAGTAGAAAAACAAGTTTCCAACAAGTAGAAAAAGTGAGACACAGACTGCAGTGCTGGCATGATTCCCAGATCACCTGCACAGCAGTAGTCTGGCCACATGGTAGCAAAACAGAGCTACTGTACACAGAGGAAAGGAAGCCTCTTCCTCTAAAGAGAAAACAGTTCATTGGTGTTTGTGTTTAATGCTGTATTTTAGTTTTTGAAAGCCACTTGGTGCATGAAGGACTGGATTCAAACAAAGGTGCTCCGTCAATAGTTGCACCAACAAATTTATATTTCTGCAAATGATTTTATTTGAAACCTTAAAAGTTATAATTCTTCATTGAAAAAGGAAATAAAGACGCTCTGGAGCTTAATACAAGATCCCACATGGTGATTCACATTTTGTAGAAATGGAGATGAGAAATATCCCGTTTAGTCAGGATAGCAAAGTAATACAGAAATCAATAACAAAACCAGCAAAAAGCCAAAGCAGTTGGAATCTAATCCGAGAGCAGACATATCTGGTTTTCTCCTCTATCTGCATTCTAAATAGACTAACCTAGAAAACATCTGTGTAACCTAGAAAGCAGTGATTTGATCGTCATACCAGATTATTTAAAACCTCCGCCTGAGTGGCATGATCCAGTTCCAGTCATTTCCTGTTTTCACATACTGTATCTAAAAAGCATTCATCTTAATGTTGGTCAAACTACAGCAGATCTAAAAAAGCCTCTGACTGGAGACACTGGTTTTTTTTGTATATATGGCACCATTTGCATTGACAGATCCTGTCTGTCTGTTTAATTTAAAGAAAATGGATCTGTTAAAGACCATAACACTCTGGTCACATTAAATGCTGGATTACCTGGCACCCACAAAAAGGCCATCGTGGCATGGCTCCAAACAGTCATCAAAGTGAGATGCAAAAAAAGCATGTCTAAAGGCAAAATTATATAAGGATGTTTTTACACTTGAGGTGTTTAATCCGTTTAAAACAAACTCTGGTCCGTTTCCCCCCTTGGTACAGTTCGTTTGTGTAGATGTGAACACAGCAGTTGCACTAGGGTGCAGATTGAAACAACTGTACAGAGACCGTTTGGAGGAGGTGGTGTAATAAGAAGGTTACATTCTCCATGTTTTTCACTAGCTTAGAACACAGCCTCTGCTTTGGTTATTCACATTTGGAACTCCCACCTTTAAAAGACTGAATTTTGTTGTGTAGTTTGTAGTGACAACTTTTGGTTTGCTTTGAGTTTTCTCTGTGGGAAAAGAAACTGAACCACCGGAGAAATGTAAAAACTAACAAACTCAACCATGGGTTTGAACTAGAGTTAAAAAAACTATAGGTGTAAAAAGCCTTTAGAGTGGCACGACCAGAGGCCATTTACAGAGCTGAATAAAAAAAAGAAAAACCAAAAAAGCCTGAGCAAGCACTGCAAGAGATGAAGATGCTCCAGCAAATGCTTAGACTGACCCTGTTAGATCAACCCATAAACCTGAGGTGCAACAAGACTTGGGGAAATACCATCATGGGAAATATGTAGTTCCCGAGACTTTGACAGTATAGCAACAATAAATGCAACAAAGAGATTTCGACTGACAACAACTTCCCTCTTCCATCTATGACACTGATTGGAAGACGTCTAAAAACCAATCCAAAATAACAGGGCTAAGCTCTGCTGTGAAGCGTGCGTAATACAGGAAAATGCAATGAAAGAAGATAAAAATCTGTTCTGGTTTTGGTCTTACCCAGATTAGCTGTAAACTATAGCCTCTGAAAGAAAACAAATCAGTGTTTCCACAGACTAATAATGAAATGACTCCTGACAGAACCCTGCATCAAAAACTCTATTCTTTTAAGATACAGATGTAGTCGGTCAGAGATCAAAACTGGCCAATTTTCTTTAATCAGCAGGTCAAATACTGACGTATCAGATTATTTTTTCCTGTTCTGCCATCATTTTCAGCTTATAAACGCATAACCTGACAATATGTACTCTGATGAATTTTGCTGAACTTGATTTTTTTTAAAAAGAAAATCATCAATTGTCTGGGACATATGCTTTGATGCATAAATGGGGATAAAATTGTCAATCCTTAATTCTCTGTTGGTTTCAATGATGCTGCCGCTAACAAGATATATATAGCAAATTTTTCTCTTTCATGTGCTGTAGTTGTTGGACAAAAAAGGGGAATCAGTCAAAATCAGAAGGTCTGACCTTAATGAAAGTCAGAAATCGGTATTGGCCAGGAAGAGCCTGATCAGTGAATCTTTACTTTAAGACAACCTGAAAGGTAATTGTTGGTACCTGTCCAGAGTATTACAGTAATTATACCTTTATCAGTGTTAAAGTCATGATTAATAATCTATGAACCTTACATGTGTGGTGCCTTCTCAGGTAAAGGGACATGTAATCTGCGGATTACACACCAGTCATTTTGGCCTTAGTCTGTATAGGTGGATTTCTACTAGAATAAAATGGCATTGCTTCAAGTAAAATTTTGTTGCCAGCTTCAGGGAATTGCAGGGCAACAGCGGAGCTGATTAATGAATGTTAATGAGCGTGTGTTTCCGTTCAGTCAGCAATTGACAGCAGTCTGAGTTGCTCAACTGCAGAGGTGTCACACAATCTATGGGTTTGCATCATGTCCATTGTCTGAGTTGCTATCCAGCTTACAGGGAGGAGACTGAAAGCAGCAAAGTGTGTCACTGTGTATTTACCTCCCTGGTCAGAGAGGAAATAACAAACATTACATACAGTGATATGAAAAAAGCTTTTGCCTATATAAGGATTCCTTCTGTTTTTCTTTTTTATGTCACATTTTAATGTTTTAGATCATCAAATAAATGTTATCAGACAAAGATAACCTGAGTAAATCCAAAATGCTGTTATCAAACAATGATTTTAATTTATTAAAGGAAAAAAGCTACCCAAACCAATCTGACCCTGTGTGGAAAAGTAATTAGGATGGTGAATAGTTGTGGCTTTGGCAACAACTTCCATCAAGAATTTTCAATAACTGGCCATGTGTGTTTACTATCACTGTGGAGACATTCTGGCCCACTCTTCTTTGCAGAATTCATTTAATTCAGCCACACTGGAAGGTTTTCCAACATGAATGACTCGTTGACGCTCCTACCACAGCATCGGAATCGTATTTACATACAGATTGTGACTAGACCACTCCAAAACCCTCATTTTGTTTTTTAAAAATATTTAAAGGTTAATTTATTCAGTTAATTTATTGTTTAACAAGAAAGGCAATAACTTTTCACATAGGGTCAAGTTGGTTTGGAGAGCTTTTGCCTTCCAAAATGAAAAACAACATTTGAAAACTGTTTTGTAATTTGGTCAGGTTATCTTGAAACATTTAGGTGTAACAAAAAGACCGGTCCTGTTCATAACTTTTATGGACAGGATTTCTAGACGCAGCCAAGGGCCGGAGGGGGTCGGGTTTGGGGACCAGTGGATTTCATCTCTTCTTTTTGCAGATGACGTGGTCCTGCTGGCCCCCTCTAGCCAAGACCTACAGCATGCGCTGTGGCGGTTCGCAGCCGAGTGTGAAGCGGCTGGGATGAGGATCAGCTCCTCCAAGTCCGAGGCCATGGTACTCGACCGGAAAAGGGTGGCTTGTCCTCTTCAGGTTGGAGGGGAGTTCCTGCCTCAAGTGGAGGAGTTTAAGTATCTCGGGGTCTTGTTCACGAGTGAGGGAAGAATGGAGCGGGAGATCGACAGACGGATCGGTGCGGCTGCCACAGTAATGGGGGCGCTGTGCCGGTCCGTTGTGGTGAAGAGAGAGCTGAGCCGAAAAGCAAAGCTCTCAATTTACTGGTCGGTCTACGTTCCTACCCTCACTTATGGCCATGAACTTTGGGTCATGACCGAAAGAACGAGATCCCGGATACAAGCGGCTGAAATGAGCTTCCTCTGTAGGGTGGCCGGGCACTCCCTTAGAGATAGGGTGAGGAGCTCGGCCATCCGGGAGGGGCTCGGAGTAGAGCCGCTGCTCCTCCACATCAAGAGGAGCCAGTTGAGGTGGCTCGGGCATCTATACCGGTTGCCTCCTGGATGCCTTCCTTGGGAGGTGTTCCAGGCACGTCCCACCGGGAGGAGGCCCAGGGGACGGCCCAGGACACGCTGGAGGGACTATGTCTCTCGGCTGGCCTGGGAACACCTTGGGCTCCCCCTGGAGGAACTGGAGGAGGTGTCTGGAGAGAGGGACGTCTGGGCGTCTCTGTTGAGTCTGCTGCCCCCGCGACCCGGTCCCGGATAAGCGGAAGACGACGAACGAAAAAGAAAAGCAGAAGAAATCTGTACAGGGCAAAATACTTTTTCCCAGTGCTGCATAAAATATTACGACCTGGTGGGCACCAGCAGAGGTAAGCAGAGAAGAAGGACAGAAGACAGTGTTTGAGACAGAAGGGGACTTGGAGCAGCAAGCTGCAGGAACTGAGGTATTAAACTTTGATGGCTGCAGATAGGTGAGTTTAAGCTGCATTCACATGTAGGAATGAAGAAGCCCATTCCGCACACACTTAACCACAGCTGTTTGCATGCAGGCCAGAGTTGGGGTTTGATTGACTTGTTGTCGTTTCTTTCAGTTTTCCAAATAACTAATTTTCCAGTTATGAATTTCACCCCAAGTCTGGAGGTTGTATGTCATGTCAACGAAAGGGCAGCATCTATTGCACATATAGGAAACACAATGACAATGATCCCATCATGCTTACATGGATAGACATGAGTATGTTCTTTTATATGTGAATAGACATTTCTAATAAGTGACAGTCAAAGTAATATCAAGGTGCCTATGGCAGGAAAAGAAACGCTGATGTCAAATATTTAGAAATTAGTTATAGATTCCATATCAGGGAACCAATAATTAATTGAAGCATATTTGAAATGCTTCCTTATGTGAAACTAACTTTGATTCTCTTCGTGTAGGCAGGGCAGTGATTTTACACCAGCATTGATTATGATGTTATCTAGTCTATTGTGACTGTAATGGCTTAAAACCCAGCTAACATTTCCAGTCAAAACACAAGACAGGACATAATGTCATCACAATACACACTCCTTCTGAATGTTTGCATTTTTTTTCAAATGCATCTAATACTTAATTTCATATTATCTCTGAGTTGGGATTAAATGTTTCACTTGATTCAAAATGTTCTAAAGTGATGCAATGACGAATTATCTGGTGACAGAAATCAAACTATTTTATGCTTACGTCACCCAAACCAGTGATTGTAAAATGAAACATTTAGGCATTTTTCAGCACCATAACTAAGTGCTACCAGGTCATGCAGACAGGAACACTCTTCGGAGTGAGGGGGTGTAACACAGAACGATTTCCTTTGCTGTGCATTTAGGTTTCTACAAGATGTTGGTCACTTCATTCCTTTGCTATCCCTGCTTTTGCAGATTTGGTAGTTTTTGCTGTACTGTTCATGTACCAGAACAAACCATCTATCCTGACCAACAACATTGACCCTTATGCCACAGCTCCTGGAACCCACATCTGCGATAGAAAAAATTATATATTCCGACTTCATATATTTCAAAGAAACCAAAAAAAACTCTCCATGAGGTGTGAGTTGGAAAATCTTCGGAGCGTGGTCTTTCATCAGACGTCAACCCCCCCACCACCCATTTAGACCAACAACTGTCCAGCAGATCCACACTGGATGCGGATCAGCAGACAGCCCTTGCCCTGTCTTCACCTCAGTTTTTTAGACATTATACTGTTATTTCCATGTAAATTTCCCTCCAGTCAAGCCACCGTATATTAAAACATCTTCACCTTGATCTAGTCTGTTAATAAGAGATCAATGTAGAAGTGTTTTGCTTTCTTCAGAGTTAAATTTACATACTTATTTTATTAAGTAAGAAATTTCCTTTCTGGAGATATTTTATTTTAATTATGTGGTCTTTAATTTCACACGCTAATTAGAATTTGTTGACTCTGAAAAGTACTGTGTGAAATGACAATGTCTTGAACAACTGCATTCACCTTGTGTTACCTTGGTTAATGTCCATCGTTTCTAGTAAGAGTTTATTTGAATTTTCACTTTTTTAGTGTAGAATGATCCCAAATACTTTTCAAATGGCCATATGATTGAGATTTTGCTATATTAAGTAAATTTTACATAATACATGAATGAGGAACTCACACTTTTGTGTTAAAGTTTACCATTAGATGCTGTATTCTAATTATTAGACTTAAACAGTCTGAAACTATGGCTTTTTATGTGACCAGTTGTACATGATGTCAAAATGTAATTATTTATATATAGAATATGTGGTATTTATATGTATACTGCAGAGAATCAGGTGTATGTTTGGGCAGCTGTTTTGGCCACTGCCTCTCTTGGCTCCGGACTCTGAGATTGTAAAATATACATTTTTAAACACAATCCCATGAAATTCCTGAATCCTAGTTAGACTCCATTTTTGCATCCTGCTGTTGAAGTCTATCTGATCTCTTTCTGCACTGTGTGTAATTTCAGTCTCCAGTGCTCTCTCCACATCCTGTTTGAATATTAAAAACTCAACCAGCACTCTGTATAATGAGCCTTGGCTTATTGTGATGCCCTAGTTTAATAGCTTTGCCTTCATTCTGACAAACATCATTATTCCCTTGAAGAATTCCCTTGCGACTCAGAATTTGCTCCACCACCTCTAAATTTTTCGTAATGACATAATTATTTCCACACCAGTTTTTGGCCCCATTAAGTTTCCAGTTAATCATGTAAATTACCCAAACAAGAAAAGTGCTGGACCTATCAGCTCCCTTTTTTCCTGTCTTCATCTTTTCTGCATCTACTTTGAAAGTGTGTTAAACTGCAGAGTTAGGGAGTGGCTCTCCTGTATTTCCCCACTCATTCTAAATATTCTTCTATTTCAAGCTTCCGCATTAAATTATTCATCCTGTGGTGCCTGAGCTAGTGTATTGAATCAAATGTCTGCACTGTCAATTGATTGGTAATGCTGCAGGAAATCCATTTGTGTACGATAGAAACAGTGCAGAGTGCAGAGCAATTTTTATATTTCCGTAATCCTAAACATGTCTGCAGTAGAGATTTTGCAGCAGTTTTAGACAGTCTCTTCACTGGCATTTTATCAATCTACAACCTTCTTAATATCAAATTCTGCCTTTTTTTTTTCTTTAGTCATCTTTGAACCTGACCCTTTTAAAATAAATTTGCACAGTTGATTATGTATACTGGGGCAATGAAAAACCTGATAGTGAAAAGATTAATGTGAGTGACTCATAGCGATAATTTAAAGTGGAACTAAACGCGATGTAAAAGCATAACTTTGCCATTAGACAAATTTAGAAAATGCCACCAAAGTGGGCAGTGGAGGACAGAATGGTTCTTGTTTCTGAGTGGTACATTTGATATGACTAAATTAGCTAAGTACCTAAATTAAACGCTATGCTAAGTAATAGGTAATAAAATGCTAACCTGAAAAAACGCTATCAATCTCCTGACCCCCCAGTTGGGTGTGTCAGTTGGCACTGGGGCTTAATGAGAAAGTTTTATACCTAAACCGTTATATCTGCCTGTAACATAGACATGTACCAAGCTGGTCCGTTTGTAACCAACAGGAAAAATAAACTGCAGTAGCCACCCTCCAACCAAGTTTACATGAAAATGTCAAAATGTTTTACAGTAGCATAAAAATAGCACCTTGAGGCCCAAAAATTGATTAGGGGTTTATCTACTATTTAAGGTCAATGTTGTAGTTTTCCTGAAGGCACTCTTAAAATTTTGCTTTCAGGCTCTCGTATAAAATATTTTATTCTTCCCCTTTGGTAGAGCAGATCTGCCCTGACAATGCAAGGCAGCCAAGGCAACCCCGCCTAGTAATCCCTTATCACCAAGCTTATACCAAGCTAATGAACTAAATGTAACTGTGAAAAACTGTGACCACAAAGAAGACACAATCAGATGAAAAAAAGAATGGTGTATTATCACTTAGAGGATAGCAAATTCAGGGGTTTTGTTAAGAAATGTCTACAACAATGCCTTAAACGTGTAAAAAGCAAGGATCAGTTTTACAGAAAGTAAAACAGATTTTTAGAGCATTTGTGTTTTTGACTTACAGGCCCTGTTCACACCTTTCACTAAAATGAAATCAGATGGCAGGTCCAGACAGAGCTAAAAACTGATGTGAACGCACTGAACACACATTGAGGACCGCTTTCCTCAGACTATTTTCAGAGTTGGCCTGGGACACTCTTATTTGCGTTAGTTAGGCAGTCTGAAAGCAATCAAACCTAGGACCACTCATTGAAGGACCACAAGCTTACCTGAACGGACTCCAGTCAAGCAACAGTTACCTGGATGGCTCTTGGTTGAAAAAAAACCCAAAAACTGTAAATTTCGTTACCAAACTTAGCATGCTGTGAGCCAATCTAACGCAATTAAACAGCTAAATCTGAAAACTGTTAATATAAATGTTGTAAGCAACACATCTTCTAAAAGTTGGGGCTTTATTCATTGGGATATCGGGATGTTGTGGGAGTCACTGAAATGTGCTCTGTGTCTCTATGCACGTTGTTTTTAATCATTAGTGGAGCTAAAAAAACACTTCAGATTCACCCTTATAAAATGACTCACGCAAACAACAAGATATCTATATGTGATACATCTTGTCACCTTCATGCTGTGCATGAACCTGTAAAGTTGTGCAACCTCTTTTGCTGTTTTATGAGTTAAAATCAGTTTGCTGAAGACAGATTTTGTGCAGTCATTATTTATTCTTTGTTTCCTCTCTTGCACCTGTGAAGCAACAAATGTGATCTTATAAAAACTTTGTAGCTGTAATAACTCCACAAAAATGTCACTTAGACACATCCCAGCCATACTGAGGTCCGAATAACATAGTTCAAGTGACTGAATATATCTGTGATGTTACAGAAACACCAGCAGACTGGTTGGCTGATCGACTAACAGCCAACTCGGTCACTGGGCATCAGGTTTATTGGGGTGTAAATAGGGTAAAGGTGATCTGACCCCTCAGAACAGATTTTAATGCCAGGTCGGAATTGTTATTAGGTGTGTTTACTTGCATCTGGATCAGCCAATTTAATGGCAGGTCAAAACGGGGCTTGAGAACCAGTCTTAATCTGGTCAGCAAGTAAGCTAGCAAATCAGCTAGCCAATACTTTGCTAGCAAAAACCTGCAGGGTTTGCAGCTTCAGTTTTTGTTGTGACAATTCTGCTGTTAGATTATTTTACAGTGATCAGATGCATATTAAATTCCTACAAAGGGCTTTATTAGCTTGCTTTATGAAAAGTTTGCTTTATGACAACAAAACATTTTCATTGGACTTCTTTTACTGGCATAAAATCATCAGCTAACTTAATTTTAGGGCAGTAACATGTTTAAGCAAGCTGCAAATAAATCAAGCGGAAATCATTCTATCAATCTAATTAGCAGTCTGATTGCTGTTAAAGAGGGAAAGATGAAATCATTTTCTTATTCTGTTAGCAGTGGTTTAACTTCTAAGTAAAGTGTGAAGCCATGACTGATTTGCATCAAAACGGATCACAGCTGAAAGAACAGTTTTGCAGATCATCAAAAACTTCAAGGCAAGAGGTTCAGTTGCCATGAAGAAAATTTCAGGACAAGTAAGAGTGTGCAGCAAGTGCCAGGACTGCCTTATCCCCGAGGAGTGGGCTATTATGGTGCCAACAGTGCAGATGTGACTCAACACTGGCAGCAGGGTACAAATACATCTGCAGGCAAGATGGGCAAAGACTTTAAGACTTGTTCAATGACATAAACATCTTATTTATCAGCTTAGCTGGTGTGATTCATTTGACCTTCTATATGATCTAACAATTAAGATTCTCTAAAGATCCAACAGCGCTTTGAATTTCTTCTTACTGAAAAGCGCTATATAAATAAATTTACCTTACCTTTACCTAACAGTAGCACATCTGAGCTGGAAACAGTTTATTTTAAACTATGTCACAAATATGCTTATCTCATTCATGTTTGTTCAATTCAGGCTAGATCCTCTACAACTCTGGCTTTGTGACCTCGTTACATTAGTAATTTATTCTCCAAAAAAAGTGGATCTCCTTTTTTTCATGTAATTAGACTGGAGAGCTTTGCTGTTTGACTTTGTCCATTAGTGAAACAGAAAGATAAGTGATTCAAACCCAACAGATATTTGTTGAACTATATCCTGACACAACTATATAAAGATGAACTAGCATCTCAGTCTAAACCACATATAGTTATATGGTATCAGCTCTCTCTGAGTGCACAATGAAAGCAATAAACTCCATGAGCAATCCAAGTGCTGTTCACTTTTCGATAAATCCAACTAAGTAATTTCTTAGCTCCTCTGGACAGCAAGAAAATCAAACACGTTATGGAGTTTAATTTTTTTCCTGAGTTGTAAGGAAACTTACAATGCAAAGGCATTTTGTTTAGGAACATGAATGCACCAGTTATCAACAGCTGATATTATAAAACCTAATTTAATTCAGGCAAGTCATGGCAAGCAAAAACAAACTTGTACAAACTGACAGGATCGTAAACAAAACTGTCAAACAGGAAAAAGCTTATATTTTTTAAAGAAGTCTCTAAAAAGTTGTCACTTCCTGTTGTTTGTGTGTAATAAAAGTCATTTTACACAAACTGGCCAGACAAAGATTTAAAATCAACCAAACTCATGTAACATATAGTTCAGCATCCATTTTCTCATGAACTGTAATTTACCTTTACAAAATCTACCCTTTCAACCAACTTATGTATTCTATGCACATGGCCTCAACAATTAGTTCTTCAGTGGGGTCTTTACTTGTATTCTGTATGGCTGCAGAAAAACCTTTGAGCCATATTGAAAACACTGCATGAGTTTCTGGAGGACCAGGTCGGCTTTTATTCCTAAATACCGACGTTATGTTCTACCGTGATCAGTGAAAACGACGCTGTGTTTACTCCCACTAGCTAGCTAGCTCCACTATGACTGCACATGAAACATAATTTAAGGTATGTTTATTACAGCACAAAGAGCGAGGTATGTTGTAACAAGTGAACGGGCGAACAATCAAATGTAGCACCCGATTAAGACACTAAGTTCTCAACTCCCAAAATGAAGGTCACACTTTTCAGTGTGTTTCATGTATGAAACTGTAGAGGTATATAACATATGTCTAAGCACGGTTCTGGCATGTCAAATAATCAAGGTGAAAGCAGCAGAACACAGCCTTTATGAGCAGATATCAATTAAATGAAAACCATCAAAGTATTTCAAAACAGATTCATGTCAGTTTAAGTTCTGAAGACATTTCTTGTGCTGTCACCTCTTGTTTCAGCTTCTTCATCCATGCCAGCATTAATCAGGGCTTATGGATCAGTGATCTTTATCTTTGAGCTCAGATTGACATGCTTTTTAATAATGCCAACAAATCATGTTAAAACATAGATCTTTGCGTCACCCATTTTTGTTTACAATGTTTCTTGCTGTCTGCCGTTCATCTTCAGAACCTCCTCTAACATCAAGTGACCCAAATGTCCTTTTTGCAGAAATAAGTGTTTTTTGCATGCTTTGTCAAAAACTTTCCATCTTGGGAAAATGCTGCATTGCATATTAATAGTTTTATAATAATTGTACAGCTGTTGGGAAAGAAATTCACCTCCGGACATACTGAAGAAACAAGTTTACAGATCAAAGATTGTCTAGTGACATGAATGCGATGATTTTCCGTTGCCCCTTATTGGCCAGCAGCCATTTGGAGGTTAGAAATGTATCTTTTTTTCTAGTCAGTAAACACACTTTATCTAAGCTCTATCAGGCCACAGAGACAACAACACTCTTCAGTGTGGATGTTGCTCCTGAGGCACCATGACTCAGTTGCAGTTAGAATCACTGTGGATTTGAATAAATTACAATGTCAGCGGAGGTCCACTATGAGTAAGAATCTTCTTATTTTCTACTGATTTTCTATAGAGGCATGAAGGTTGTTTCTCAAAGATACTACTTAAACTGGAAGTTCAACTTCAGCAGATAACATGAAGCTGATCCTATGTGTTCATTTTTTAATAGAGAGTGTTCTAACTGTGCTATCTCTTAGTACCTGAAAGCTTTGTGTTCTAAGCATTATCATGCAGTAGAAAAAGGAAATCACAGCTGCTGCTTGCTTGTAGTCAAAAAAAAAAAAGGGCTGTCTGCAGTGACTGGGCGTGAGTGTTGCTGTAGAGTTGTCCGACCACAGCAGAGTAGCTTTCTAAATATAGCTACAGCTCAGGTCTCAGAGAGGAAGGCCGGGTGCTGCAGAATCTGGGATTAACCATTTCTCTATAATTTACATTCCGACACACAGAGGTGCTCCTGGTATCTGATTCACACACAAAAAAGGCTTAGACATTGGAGCTGTGAACTAGGGCTGTGCCAAACTCTATCATCCGCTATAGTACTGGTATACATTCATATCAGGGTATCAATGTTATGGGTGTGCTAACCAACGCAAACACTTAAAGGAGACATAATCATGTGTTTCTTTTGATAATGTCAATATAACAATTGTTTGCTTTAATCAATTTAACATAACAATCAACATAAAACCGGAACAATTTCACAGTTAGTAACAACACTTGAACAAATATTGAAACATTTATCAGTTATCTACAAAGTGTGCAGATTTTGATGCCGCAGTGCATCTTCCTGGGCTTCTGAAAGAGCATTTCCAGAGCCTCTACGTATGGAAACTGGGAGACATCTTGTCCATTTCTTGTAAGATGGTCTCCCTCTAGGCTGTTGCTGATGTTTGTCTTGTCTGAAAATACATTGACTGTTGGGCTTTCAAAGTGATAGCTAATAGCTTCAAGTTATAATAGCTTACAACAACCGATGCCATTGTGAAAAGTATTAGTCCTTCTCACAGTTAATACTGCTAGCTGGAACTGTGAGGCGATGGAAGCCAGCAGGTTGAGAGTCAGTGAACCACACTTCTCATATTTTGAGGCCAGGTTAGAAAGTATAGCCAGTTGTGTCTTGTTCTGACAGGATTCAAATTTATATTAGCATAGTAAAGTCTTCATACGATGATTTAAAAATGTTACATCGTTAAGTTACCGTGAGTGGACCAGAAACCATGTGTTTCCTGTGTCATTTCATCTCTCAATCTTTATCTGTTTTTTATGTATTTACATACATACGAACCAAGATCAGCCCTATACAGCCAGGGGGAGCATTTCCCCATCTGACAGCCAAGTTGGGTCAAAAACCGTCATCAGTGATGTGGGAATTTTTGCTGCTTGTAAGGGGCAGGGCCTGAAGCACATAAGCTATTTTCTATAGTTGGATACGGGGTGGGAGAGTTATGGCTGCTAATCGCAGGAGAGTGAGTGCTGCTATCCTCACAAGTCTGGGATTTAACTTGTTTTGCAGGCGGTTACAATATCTTTTCTGGTGCGATCTGCATCTACTGGCTGGAGTGTGTGTTTGTCTACCTGTGTGCATGCATGTGTTGCACCTGTCTGCGCGTCAGGGTGGAACTCCTCCGTAACTCATACAGAGAGCACAAAACTATAGAGGCATATCCATAAATAGGCAGAAATGATGAAGTGTTAATAACATTATTAATAACATAAGACAATTTTGTTTGTTTCATAAAAAGACAATGTATAGACCTAGTGTATCACATTGTATTGTATAATATCATATACAACATCAGCCTTGCATGAGTTGGATCAAACATTGATTGGTCCCTGGTTTACCTTTGGGATGTTTTTTATGTTATGTTTTATTTATTCCATATTGTTTCAATGTAAAATGTTTAGGTGATGACGCTGATAATGCTTTGGTTAAATGTCCTTTCTGAGTGTTTTGGTTTTTGCTTTCTGCCTCATTCATATCACATTGGAGGTCTTCATAAGCCCATCACCTCTTTTGTTTAGTCAGTTCTTACCTCAGTAAATATGTTCCTTTGTTGTTTTCTGTCCTGTATTTTATACCTGCAATATTTTCAGTCCCCCCCCCCCAGGTGTTCCCCTCCTAGGTGTCATTTCCTACTCCGAGCCCTTTTCCTCAGGCTTTGGCCTCTTTCCTCCATAGTTCCGCTTTGGAGTCTTAAACTAAGGAGCAACTCACTGATTAGACAGCAAAGGAAACATCTGAAATCTTTTCTTTTAATTAGAAAGGAAATGTGCAGAATATTACCATGCTATCAGTTTAAGTGCTGAAAAGTTTGAGTTTGGGTGCTGAAACACAAGCATGGAAACAACTTGCACGCCAATGTAAAATGGCCTTAGAAGAATACATGGCTGAGCTACTGGGTTTTAGAGAGACATATTCTGCTCACTTCATTAAACAACATGACCAATGAGACTACAGAGAAGGAGAGACACAAATTAAACCAGCTTCCAGCTTCTACAGTCCACTCACTTGTTTCATTAAACAAGATATTTTCTCCATTGCCAACTGTAACCTCCCAATCTCCAGTTATTGATCTTGACACATCCACTCTGGCCCCACGAGCTACTGTGCCATCACAAGCAATTTGAATAATTTCAATTTATACACAAAGCCTTCTGGCAAAGAATGAATTTGTTTTGGTGCTTGGGATTAATCAGAAAAAACCTGCTGATAAATCATAACAGTTTCAATTTTCAGTTCAGCATTACTCTCCATAAAAGATGAAGCAGTCCCTGAATTTATAAAGATCTGAGATACATGGTCCTATGGTGTCACATTTAATGTTAGTGGGTATGAAAAAAATATTTTGTATCCAAAAATACAAAAATATTAACAAAATATTAATTTACTTCCAAATTCCTCTAAAAAACTAAAACATAACACTGTTTTCGTCCTACAACTAAATGTCAATTGCACAGAGAATACGACTAATATTATGGAGTGTTTGCTTGTTTAGATGTTGAACTGTTAAGTATTTGATCTTTGATTCCTGGGCTTTATCAAGACCAGATGGCTAGACAGTCTGCATAACTGAAAAACATTAAATTAAATTGAACTGAACTGAATAGTCTCAGGACAATCAGTGTTTAAAGTCACGGTAACCTGTCTGCTGTAGAAATACAGGTAAGGGTCACATGCAGTGAGAAGAAAAAAATTCAACTGTGACCAAAACTTTGCATCCAAGGTCAGAGATGTTATGTGGCAGTGGGTACACATCAACCCGAGAGAGCGAAGGGAGGTTGAAATAACTAAAATAAAGTAGAATCTCTAAGAAAAAGAAACTGTCATGTTCGGTGATAAGAAAACTTACAAGAAGGAAACAGGATAAGGAAAACAGCAGAGTCACAGGCTAAACAACATGAAAACGGGGAGAGTGATGGGAGGATCCAGCGAAGGACAAGGTGAGTAAAAGGGCTTACAGTATATGCTGTGGGAGATATGGGGTATGACATTGGGACAGGTGTGTGCCAATCAGTAGATATGTGAACAGCTGAAACAAAGCAGGAAGCTGAGGGGGAGGAGAATCAGGAAGCTCCCAGCAACACTCACCACTACTGTTAACATGTGCACTAAAATTGCTTATTGTTTGGCTATAAGATGCAATGAGAATGACTAAAATGATTTAAACTGAGTGGAGTTCTTATTTTCGTTTTAAAGGTTTGAATTACTCTGCCCCACCGTACCTCTCTGAGCTTCTTCATCCCTATTTACCTTCTCAGGCCCTTCAGGTCAGCCGAACAGCAACTTCTGCAGGTGCCAAGGAAGCTCAGAACTCCTTAATTATGGAATAACATACTCCTGCACATTAGCGAGGCTCCTGTCTGCTTTTAAAACTAATCTTAAAAGCCATTTTTATTGTTTAGCTTTCAACATAAGCGCGACTTAGTTTTGACTATTTTTGTCTTTGGTTTTATTGTGTTTAATCTTTTACATGCTTATGCCATATTTATATATGCATTTTCTTTTAATGCATCTTTATAGTTTGCAGCTATATGCAGCACTTTGTTTCAGTTGTGGTTGTTTCAAAGTGCTTTATAAATAAAGTTGGTATGATATGATATGATATGGCATGGCATAGTATAGTATTTTGTGAAAAATATATATTTTCAGTATTGCGTATCATCTCACCTTATAAACTGAACATGTCATTACCCCCTAGTTAAAATGAGTCATTTGCTACAGGTCAGATATATGGTCTTGTGAAAGACTTTATCAAGAACTTCTGTTCTATGCTCTAACTTTAGTTTACTTTACATCTGAAAAGCAATTTTAGCCATTCAAATCTCTGTCTGGCAAAGCACACCTGAAGCATCCTGCAGTAATGGATGGATGGATGGATGGATAGATGGATGGATGGATGGATGGATGGATGGATGGATGGATGGATGGATGGATGGATGGATAGATAGATAGATAGATAGATAGATAGATAGATAGATAGATAGATAGATAGATAGATAGATAGATAGATAGATAGATAGATAGATAGATAGATAGATAGATAGATAGATAGATAGATAGATAGATAGATAGATAGATAGATAGATAGATAGATAGATAGATAGATAGATAGATAGATAGATAGATAGATAGATAGATAGATAGATAGATAGATAGATAGATAGATAGATAGATAGATAGATAGATAGATAGATAGATAGATAGATAGATAGATAGATAGATAGATAGATAGATAGATAGATAGATAGATAGATAGATAGATGGATGGATGACTGCTATGTAATTAATGCAAAATCCGCTCTAGTTTAAAGCCAGTGTTACCTTAATAATAGAGTTGTAGCCTCCACTCCATCACTGTTTGTGTTCTTCATGACTGCAACAACTTCCAGACTTACAAGTACGAGGTACGAAAATCACTAGGAAACCTGAGATTCAAGCCTTGCTCAAGGGCACATCAACATGTGGTGGGGAACAAAGTTGAAATATTATCTAGAACTTTGTGATTGCAAGGCAACTAATCTTCCCACTGATCCACAGCCATCAATAGATCTAACAAGACCCAGTGTTTCACAACAATTCTTCTCATTTAGCCCCACATAAAATGGCTTAACATTCATGGGAAGAAACCATGCGAACGCAGCTTTTACTCTTCTTTTCAGAAATAAAACATAAAAGTCCTTGAAGTACATTTGATTAACATCACGAAGTTAGATGTAGTGATTTGGTAAAAGATTCTGCCCATTTGGTTGGTTCCGATGGTTGCAGCATCTAAAATAATGTTTTTGAAATCACCAACACTCAAGGATAATAAAATACATAAACTAAATGATTAAGGTTCAGACCACAGATGTCAAACTCTGGTGTCCTGCATCTTTTAGATGTGTCTCTGTGTCAGCACACCTGAATCACATAATAAAGTCATTAGCTGGACTCATTGGAACTTGAGTGAAAAGAAATTCATCCATTTGATTCAGGTGTGTTGGACTTGGGACACATCCAAAACCTGCACGACACTGGCCTGATTGGTGTTTGACACCCCAAGTTTAGACTTGTTCATTTTAAATAAGTGGTCATTTCAGCTTTCATATGTAGCAGCAAAGGTTGTGCTACAAATGCTTGTAGTCCACTGAAACGTTTTATGGTAGAGTTGAGAATGGACTTTTGCTCCGCATAGAACTATTTGGTCTACACTATCTATCTATAATATGTATAAATATATACCCCCATTTATTCAAATGCCCTTATAAGAGTTTCTGTTTCTTTAGATGGGCATTGAGGTCAGTCTGTATAACTGTTGCTTTCCACTGTCTCCTTTTGACAACTCACAGGATGCCCAGCAACAGTACATGTTCAGATCTGCAAGTGAGGAAGAGGTCTGAAAAAGTGACTGGAAGCAGTATGCCAGTGGATACTGTTGACTCACGCTGGATGACCGGAAACAAGAATGTACCATCACACACACACACACACACACACACACACACACACACACACACACACACACACAAAAACATGTTTGCACAAAAATGTTCAAGCTCTTAGCGAAATATGAAAAACATCATAAAATATTCTCTTTCAGCATACAAAATGGAGAGCATGGGCAAGGAGAGAATTATTTGGAGAAGCAGCCAAGATGCTCGTGGTAACTCTGGAGGAGCTGCAGAGACCCATAACTCAGCTGAGAGAATCTGTTGAAAGAACAAATATCAGGGCAAACTGAGGTTAGGTTCCTTGCCCAGGAGCACATCAGCATGTGGCATTAGGATGCTGGAATTTAACCTTCAACGTTCCAGTTTCGAGACAGGTATTCTTCCCACTGAGCCACAGTGACCCCTATAAAGAAGGACATTGTTGAAAGCAAGCCAATAGGAGTCCTGTTTGCTGTTTGCCACCAGCCAAGTAGAGAACACAGTAACCATGAAAAGGAAGGTACTTTGGTCAGATAAAACAAAAATTAAGCTTTTTTTGGCCTTCATGCTAAACAGTGTGTGAGGCAGAAAACTAACACTGCACATCATTCTAAAACACCACGCCCACACCAAAATAATAAATACAAATTGTGGTGGCAGCATCATGTTGTGGGGATACTTTTCTCCAGCAGGGACGGATAAGCTGTACAGAGTTGATGGGAAGACGGGTGGAAACAAATACAGCACAATCCTGTAACGGAACTAGACGACAACCTTAAACATACTGCCAGGGCTGTAATGAAATGGTTCAGATCAAAGTATATTCATGAGTTGGACGCATTTATAGCACCCAATGGAATACAAAGTAACAGACCCTGTTCTGATGCAATAGAACACCACGAAATTTACCCCAGAACACACAAGCAACACAAAACCAGGAGACATTAAAGTGACTCATATACGTCAAAAACCTGCTTGAATGTGATGTTGTACAAAATGTGCTTTATTTTGTCACATTACACCTAGCAATTCACCAAAATACATGTCAAAGACCATTCACACAGAGCAAGCTTCATAAATAAAAAAATAAGATTGTTTAAAGGAAGTATTGCCAAATCTCTCCAGGGTTCTATAGCAAATCAGCCAGCAGTAAAGCTAGCTGATACCACCATCAACTAAATAGCCTCAGCAGTCAAGCTAAAATAAATGTACCAGTAGGTCAGTCCTATTGAGCTTTATACCTATTTCTGTTTGTTTTTAACACACCAAATATGGTAAAATGGGTAGTGGTACTAGGTCAAAGCATTGCCTCTATAATGCTTGAGTCATTTCCTCTGAGATGAAAATAAATGTCTCAGCACAAGCAGCACAATGCATTTCAGAAAGCACTAACCAAACAGCTGATATGTCCATATTCAAATTTAGCCGGTTATAACTGATCATCTATTAGCAGCTGCTAACACAGCTATTAGCATCATGACCATGCATTCTGACTGCACTGATAATATGAGGATACAAATCTGGCATGCTACTGATTTAAATAGAAGATGAGCATGTCTGATATGAGAGGCTCAATGATTTTAAGGTGCTATTGTGTTATTGACACAGTAAAATGACAATATGTGGACTTCCAAATCTGAGGGCTGGAATGCCTTCAAGGTCATTAGCTAAAGGATATGTAACAGGGCTGCAAAGATTGCACTGTTGTTTATTCTCCCTCCCTCATTCACCTTTTAGAAATTTCTAAATGGACATAATCTTTTAGCATATGTCCAGGAGCCAGCAAGAAACCCCACAGCTCAGGGGGATAATCTGTCGACACTAGAAATATACGCCATCCAGCCCACAAATCTGGCCTTTAAGAAAGATTTGCTACAAGAAAACCGTTGTCATGTGGAGTCATGTAGGGGACACAGCAAACATGTGGAAGAAGGTGCTCTGGTCAGATAAGACCAAAATTAAACTTTCTGTTTGGCCTTTATCCAAAACTATGGTGGTGGAAAACTAACACTGCATATGACCCTGAACACATCATCTCAAAGTAAGTTATGGTTGCTGCAATATCATGATGTGGGCAGGCCTTTTTTCACCAAGGACAGGGAAGCTGGTCAGAGTTAAAAAGAAGATGCTTGGAGCTAAATGCAGGACAAAACTGGAACAAAACCCCTGTTAGAGGCTGAAGAAGACTTCAGACTGGGGTGTAAGTTCACCATTCAGCAGGACAACAACACAGAACATACAGGCAGAGCTAGAATTGGTTTAGATAAAAGCGAACTCCTGTCTTGAATGGTCCCATCACGAGCCTATTAAATCCAATTGATAATCAGTGGCAGGGCCTGAAAATGTTGAGAGATGCTCTCCAAATTCAAAATGTTGTGTGGTAGAAAACTAACACTGAACATCTGCTTAAACACACTATATTCACAGTAAAACATGGTGGTGGCAGAATCCTGCTGTGGGGATGATGTTCTTTTACAAGAATGTGGAAGCTTGACCAAGTTAATGGGAAGATCTCATTAGACATTATTCAGTGTGGAAAAAAGGAATCATAGGGTCTTTTTAGACAAGAGACTGTTAAGACTGTCCCTTTTCTGAAATCTTTTTTATAAAGGTTATAAAATATAAAGGTTGGTATAATATGGTCTGTGGTCAGTGCAGGAAAAAATTTAAAATAAAGCTAAGACAGTTTAATACGTCTAGTTTATAATACACCCTAGAGGCAAATAGAGCACAGTTGTAAATATTCTATTAGGGTACATTGCATTTTAACACTCTCATCACGGGCCTGTGATGAGAGTGATTGCAGGCTAGTAGGACAGGTTTAACACCAGCTACCTTTAACATCCTGTTCCTTGTGCATCGAACAAAACCAGTCAAATCAACATGCACAATCAAGCTGCCAGCCATGCACTGCTGTGCGGCTCCAGCAGCGCCTCAGAGCTGCAGACTGGAGGCAGTATTAACGCATTCTGTGCCTAAACGTATGCGCTGTTTTCCACCAAAAGCCCACTGCCTCGTTATTTCATGAGCATCCAGAGGGCTGCATGTCAGGCAGCCACGGTGGTTCAAGGGCAAGCGAAGCCTTACATTTGTGGCGATAGTGTCAGCTATTAGCAGGCTGAGACCATGCAGACCTGGCCCAAATGTTCCCACACATACGAAGTAAACTGGGCCGGGAGAACACATCATGTGAAATAACCAGTCCGTTCTGTAGTCACGGTGACATTCAGGCGAAACGAGGCTGCTTTACACCCTGGGTTAGCGGGAGATTAGGCTCAACCGACATCTTGCGCCAAGGGGAAGCCTTCTATTTTCCATACAAACCCTGTCTGTTTCCTTCAGAGGGAGAAATAATGATGCTCTTACCCGGGTCGCCATCTTTACGGTTGCGGTAGATATGGAGATGCAGCTCGGCTCAATGATTCATAGGACGGCGGGGACGGAGGGGTGAACGGCTCGACGGCAGGTCGCTTTATATGCTGCAGCGCATCGCGTTCTGATTGGTCGGTTAAAGCGGAAGCGTACTAAAGGGGACAAGAGGGGCGGGATGCGCCTGAAAAGATCACTATTCTAGCCATCTCTAACCGATCAGTACTGCGGCACAGGGAGCAGTCTGGGGTAGTGCCAGAGCTGAGCACGGCGGCTGTACTGTTGGATCAGAACCTAAAACCCAATAGTGTGTTTGTTTGGTTGTCTGTTTTAGCACCATGGACAGAGCACTGCTGTGTTCACCAGTCACGTGGGGCGCCGCTGTAGTAATTACAAAAGCTGCTGACGCCAAAGTCAGCATCATGGAAAACCCCTCTGTGCCTCTGTCTTATCAAGCTTACTAATCTTAGATATGAACTTGAAACAGAATGTTTATATTTCGTTGATAATTTTATGGTGACCTGGTTGAGCTTTATTTAGTTGTTTTTTTTTACTAACTATTGAGGAAAAAGAAAAAGACGCCCAATTTTGTTGATACAAAGGAGCCATGAAAGAAGAATTGCCAGTTAATAATATTCTTCAAGTAAACTCTGAAAAATCAGACCTTTTCTCACCAGCAATATCACCGCCAGGTAGTTTACCCTCTAAGAAAACCTCTCATTCCTCCCTTCACAGGACACTCGAGACTCCATGGAACAAAGGGACTTACATCTCCAATGCCAATGAAGTTGGGATGTTGTGTAAAACATTAATAACAGAATACAAGGATTTGTTTAACCTATATGCAACTGAATCCACTATAAAGACAAGATATTCAATGTTCATACTTCATTGTTTTTTGTAAATATTCACTCAATTGAATTTGGTGCTTGCAATATGTTGCAACTAAGCTGGGACAGGAACATGTTTACCACTGTGTTACATCACCTTTCCTTTTAACAACACTCAATGAGCATTTGGGAAGTGAGGACACTTATTGTTGAAGCTTCCTAGGTGGAGCTCTTTCCCATTCTTGCTTGATAAACAACTTCAGTTGCTCAACAGTCCAGGGTTTCCATTGTCGTATTTTGCGCTTCATAATGCTCCACGCATTTTTAATGAGAGACAGGTCTGGACTGCAGGCAGGCCAGTCAAGGACCGGCACTCTCTTACTACAAAGCCAGGCTGTTGTAACACGTGCAGAATGTGGCTTGGCATCGTCTTGCTGAAATAAGCAGTAATAACGTCTGAAAAAGACGTTGCTTGAATGGCAGCAGAAGTTGTTCCAAAACCTGTATGTACCTTTCAGCATAAATGTTGCCTTCACAGATGTACAAGTTATCCATGCCATGGGCACCAGCACACCCCCATACCATCACAGATGCTACCTTTGAACTGACCACAGCCATCATAGTCATTTTCCTCTTTGGCCCAGAGGACACGACGTCCATGATTTCCAAAAACAATTTAAAATGTGAACTCGTCAGACCACAGCACACTTTACCACTTTGGGTCAGATGAGCTCGGGTCCAGAAAAGCCACCAGTGTTTCTGAGTGTTGTTTATATATGGGTTCTGCTTTGCCTGCTAGAGTTTTAACTTGTACTTGACAAACTGTGTCAATTGACAAGGGTATTCTCAATTAATCCTGAGCCCACATGGTAATATCTGTTACAGAATGATGTCAGTTTCAATGCAGGGCCTCCTCAGGGATCAAAGGTCACAGACATTCAATGTTGGTTTTCAGCCCTGCTGCTTTCATGCAGAGATTTCTAAACTGTAGGACTATTTGCTCTCTTCTCCTGTTTTATTCCTTTTCTCTCTCTTTCCTCCCCCAGCTCTCTCCTGATTCCCACCTGATTGCTTTCAACTGCTCTCCATGCCTTTTCTCCACTCTTGCTCCAGTATATATACTTCTCTTTGGCTCTCGCTGGTTTGTCCGTTTTACCGCTTCTTGCCAGTTCCAAATACTGTTTCTCTAAGAACCCAGGTTATAAGTTTTTGACTTTATTATTGTTAAATCTTTCTACTCATCATGGGGCTTCCAAATTCCTGTCTGCACTTTGGTCCGGCTAAATCCTGGTTTTTATACCCAGTCATGATACTCCCCTGTTTCCTGTTAACTTGTTCACTTGTGGAATTTTCAAACAGGTGTTTTTTGAGCATTCCTCAATTTTCCCCTGCCATGCCACGGAGTTGAGCACAGGTTTGTGTTGTGTGTGTATGTGGTTTCTCTCTCACCTCCTCCTTCAAGGCTCGACAGGCAGGTGCAGCCACACAGCTGAAGATCATCAGGACTAATCAAGAGGAGCTTCTTAAGCAGCAGAAACCCTGAATGAGGTGTCAGATGATTCACTCACCAGAGTGGTAATCAGACCAGCAGTCTAAGCTCTTTCATTTGCGTTTCCTGAACTTGTCGTTGACCCCCATTTGCCCTCCTCTCTCTTTAGAGTGGAAAGGACTCCGAACACCCAGACCTGGATTTTCTGAGTCCAATGTTCCGTGCCCCAGTTCGCAGTTGGCTGAAAGCACTTCACGGTGCTTCCCTACCTGAGAGCCTCCTTCAGTTTCCTGGAATATGCAAGCCCAAGGAAGGAACTAACCTCTTCTCCTCACCACCTGCCTCTAAGACTCCTGCCTGTCCACCCTCCAACTTCACTTACACCTCCTGGAAGGAAATTCATAGGAACAATCACCACCTCACAATAACCTCTCCTGTCAAACTTAGTGTCTGTGGCGTAACTTACCGTCCCCTGGAAACTCCTCTTCATCTTAACAGTAAGATTTATCTCCAATCACTTCCAGCCATTACCTCCTGCTACCTGTGCTCACTTACTTCTTTTCCTCAGTGCACCGACCAGCAGAAACCAGATTCCCACATGACCCTGCTGTATTTTCCTGTTTAGCAAAAAATCAGTGTAACCTGAACTCTGCTTCTGTAATTGTTGCTCTCGTCACCTGGTTTACTGTAATGACATTCCTTTCGTTTGTTGCTCCTGTCCCAGCTTTTTTTTGGAACCTGTTGCAAACATCAAATTCAAATGAGTGAATATTTGCAATAAAACAATAAAATTGATTGTTTTGTGTAATCAACTGCATAAAGGTTGAACAGGATTAACCAATCATTCCCATCTGTTATTATTTAAGTATTACACAACGTCCCAACTTCAGTGGAATTGCAGTTCTAAACTACTGATAGACTCAAAATGTGGATTTGGAATATTGTTAAATTGAGCACCAGAGTTGTCGTCTTTAAACTTACTCAAGCCTTTAAACTTACTCTTCACCTTCCAAATTATCTGCCTTCCTCCTCACCTCCATTTTCTTCTCCAGAGCGGCGATCCGACGTGACCTGAACTTCTGGATCAAACACCATTCATATTATTCAATAAAAATTGTAAACCTTTTGTTCAGTCTCCGTGTTTTGTGCCTGCTCGCAAGTCTCTTGGTTCTCATTATGACAGAACACTCTGACCCACAAGACTCTGAGGCACAATTTCAGTCAGCATTATCCCAGCAGGGGATTTTGCTAGAGGAACATAACTCTCTTCTCCTTTCTCTAGACCAACAACAGACCGCAACCAACTAAGCTCTGATGGAGATCTCGCGTAGCATTCAAGCTATTCATGGCTGTCTTCCTCCTGTGGTGTCGAACCAATCCAATTCCCCTCATTCTGGTTCCAGCTCTACTAACACGGTGAATCACTCTACCTACCGTGAAGTTCCTTTTCTGACACCTGAACCTTTCTCAGGGGACCTGGAAAAGAGTAAAGAATTCTTACTACAATGTTCACTCATTTTCCAACAGTCAAAGAGTAGTTTTTCTTATTTGCCAGCCTCATCGCCTACATAATTGGACTGGTCCGAGGACAGGAATTAAGGTGGGCTGAGACATTACTTGATGAAACATAAAAATACATTTTTTCTCCCTTAAAGAGTTTCTTGATCAGTTTGAAAATATGTCTTCTCTCAGACACAGTGATACAACCCTGGCCAGACAATTATAGACTCTGAAACAAAACAGCCGCTCTGTGGCACAGATGACAATTGAATTTCGCACGCTGGCTGCGGAGTCTGGATGGAATCAACCTGCTCTTAAAGGAGCCTACCGCAATGCCCTGTATGAAAATATCAAAGATAAGTTGACCAGTTGTGATGAGCCTGAAACATTGGAAGAACTCATAAACTTGGAAATCAGAATTGACAACAGGGTCAGAAAACGTCAGCGTGAACAAAAAGAAATAAACAAACCAGGACCTGAGAGTCAAAAGCCAGCTGTGATGTCACAAGAGGTAAAAGGCAAACCTTGTGTTTTTTATTCTCAGACCGAACTGATTGGCTGGACTAGACTTTCTCCAGAAGAACGAGATCATGGAATAACTTCAGGACGGTGTCTGTACTGCTGTGAACTGGGTCATTTTCCTCAGCATTGCCTGGTTCGGCCAAAAGAGAGAGCCTGCCAGTAGGTAACGGGGTACTGACGGGCACACAACTACCATTCAAATTTCCCCAATTCTACCTTCACTCACTTCTTTGTATTGAACAGAACCAGCACCCTGTTCTGGCTCTTATTGATTCTGGACCTGAACATAATCTCATCCATCCAGACTTAATTAAGAAATTTAACATCCCAATTAAAAGTCTGTCTGTCCCTTTGTCCCTTTAAGGTTTCAGTTCTGGATGGCAGTGAACTGGGCACAATCCTTCATCAACCACTACTATTTCGCCTGATTTCATCAGGTAACCATCATGAAGACATGTCATTCTTTGTTTTTCCTAGCAAGGAGGCACTGGTGATTCTAGGTCATCCCTGGCTAAAGATCAATAACCCTCATCTAAATTGGGCTCATTCATGCATAGAGGCGTCGAGTGAACAATGTCATGTCTCATGTCTGCGTTCTGCCATACCCGTCGAACATGTTCCTCCTGAAAGTTCAAAGGACCAGCTTGACCTTTCTCATGTTCCCAATATCATGATTTAAAGAAAGTCTTTAGTAGAGATGTGGCTCCTTCACTTCCTCCACATCGTTCCTATACTGTAAACCTGAACAAATTTACAGAACTCAAAACTTTTGTTGTAACCGATCACGCCAAAAATTGGACCTACATTATAATTTGTTGTTACATTACAAATACAAATACAATTAACTCAAAATATTTATGGTACTAAAATAAAAACACACATGGCCAGGGATCAGAATGATAACTTTTTGTGTTTAAAGTATACTGCTTTTTAAAACATTTTTAAACATCAAACACTCAGTATTTCAGTTTACAAACCTTAGATTATTAAGGAATAAAGTGATGTGCTTTAATAAATGCAGTAATTTAGAAATTTTATCCCAATGTTATCTATTAGTTCTAACTTTAGTTTTTGGTTTATCCTAGTTAGGTCTAATTTGTGTCAATGAAATTTGACAATTGTCAACAAAACATAACCAAACTGGGCCAAGATTACAAATCTTTCAACAGGAAGTACAGTGAATCACAGTTCAATTCAATCCAGATATAGGTCTGAAAAATTACAGACCTATATCCAATCTTCCATTCTTATTTAAAATTCTTGAGAAAATTGTTGCTAATCAAATGTGTGAGCATTTACACAGCAATGACCTGTTTGAAGAGTTTCAGTCAGGTTTCAGAGCTCATCATAGCACTGAAACAGCTCTGCTGAAAGTCACTAATGATATTCTTATGGCCTCAGATAATGGACTTGTGTCTGTTCTGGTTCTGTTAGATCTCAGTGCTGCATTTGATACAGTCGACCATAATATTCTCTTAAAAAGGCTGGAATATGCTGTAGGGATCAGGGGAACAGCGCTAAGCTGGTTTAAATCTTATCTGTCTGACAGATTCCAGTCTGTTCATGTACATGATAAATCATCTTTAAACTCCAGGGTTAATTGTGGAGTACCACAGGGTTCAGTACTTGGGCCAATTCTCTTTAATATATATATATATGCTTCCAATAGGTCAAATTATCTGGCAGCATAGGATACATTTTCACTGTTACGCTGATGATACTCAGCTTTACTTATCCATAAATCCCGATGAGCCCAACCAGTTAAGATAGACTACAAGCATGTCTTGAAGATATAAAAACTTGGATGACTTTAAATTTTTTGCTTCTAAATTCAGACAAAACAGAAGTTGTCGTCTTTGGACCGGAGTCTTTAAAAAAGAAACTGCTTAGTCAATCACTTAACCTGGATGGCATTAAATCGAACTCCGGTAATAAAGTAAAAAACCATGGTGTTATTTTTGACCAGGACATGTCATTTAAATCCCATATTAAACAGGTTTCTAGGATTTCCTTCTTTCACCTCCAGAACATTGCCAAAATTAGAAATATCCTATTCAGGAGTGACGCTGAAAAACTAGTCCATGCATTTGTTACTTCAAGGCGGGACTATTGTAATTCTTTACTATCAGGATGTCCACAAAATGCAGTTAAAAGCCTTCAGCTGATTCAAAATGCTGCAGCAAGAGTTCTGATGAAAATTAAGAAGAGAGATCATATTTATCCTATTTTAGCTTCCCTTCATTGGCTCCCTGTTAAATCCAGAATAGAATTTAAAATTCTCCTCCTCACATATAAAGCCCTTAATGATCTAGCTCCATCATACATCAGAGATCTGATTGTTCCATATGTTCCTAACAGAGCACTTTGTTCTCAGACTGCAGGTTTACTGGTGGTTCCTAGAGTCTCTAGAAGTAGAATGGGAGGCAGATCCTTTAGTTATCAGGCTCCTCTCCTGTGGAACCAACTCCCAGTTTTAGTCCGTGAGGCAGACACCCTGTCTACTTTTAAGGCTAGGCTTAAAACTTTCCTTTTTCATAAAGCTTATAGTTAGAGTGGCTGAGTTTATCAGGGAGGGAGCCTTCCTCCCTCCCTGTTGGTTGGAGCAAGGGGGAGTCAGGTTTAGCCTAAACCGGCTCAGTTATGGTTGAGGTGCAAACACACCCTCCATTTCTGCTACCTGTATGACCCCTTCTCTTTTCCAATGGTTATAATCAGTCTGACAGAGGGAGGTATCCCAATCCTTGTGGTTTTTAGTATAACAATGACCATCAGTGGGACCCTTTGTGGGGTGCCTTGAGATGACATTGTTGTAAATAAGCGCCATTTAACTAAATAATCTGAACTGAAACTATCTGTGTAGCTATGCTGCTATAGGCTTAGGCTACTGGAGGACACACTTTCACCGTCTTCGCTACATTCTCACACTACTCTCCAATTTTGCATTATTTGCTGTTATTTCAGCTTTTAACCTTGTTCTCTATTCTCTTCCTAGAAGCTACACCTGGCCTGTCTCTGTGTCTACCTGTGACACCTTTCTGGAGAGGGGAATTGTCCGAGCTTCTGCTGGCAACAACTTAATGCTCACCCTCTACCGATGATCCACATAGCCCTGTCTTTTAGTGTTTAACCCTTTCTCTCTCCTAGACATGGCAATTGACTGAGCTTAACTGTAACAAACTCTATGTGCTCTCTTTCAGACTCTAACCTTGAAAACTGGCTTAGAGTTGATCTGTTCTTTCTTTCTAGGTGAAACGACTAAAGGAGCTACATCCATTAACATTTACTTTTCCTTCCCATAGAAAGTACTCCTGGATCAGTGCTTCTGTGTTCTTTTTGTGTCTCTGCTCTGTTCTCTCAAACCCCCAGTCGGTCATGGCAGATTGCCGCTCACACTGAGCCTGGTTCTGCTGGAGGTTTCTTCCTGTTAAAAGGGAGTTTTTCCTCTCCACTGTCGCTACATGCATGCTCAGTATGAGGGATTGCTGCAAAGCCAATGCCAGTGACTGTCCACTGTCTCTACATGCTCATCCGGGAGGAGGGAATGCTGCAAGTCACTGACTGGATGCAATCTGCTGGGTTTTCTTAGATAGAAAAACTTTTTATCCAATTTGAATAAAAAGCTAACTCCGACTGCACTGTTCAATTGTTAGGATTAATTGGAATGTATGTACCTGACTGTTGTGAAGTGCCTTGAGACAACATGTGTTGTGAATTGGTGCTATATAAATAAAACTGAATTGAATTGAATTGAACTGGAAACTTGTTTTACTCTTCAAAGAGCTCATTTTTGGATACTCAATATTAAACACATAAATCAGGCCAAACAACAGTAAGAATGCATCAAGCATTTTTGGAATTTCAATGACAACAATGTTCCCTTCAACGACAACAGGGACATCGCCTGGTCTAAAGATGTTTGCAGAAGCTGTGAGGAGAGCAAGAGGACACTCAGAGACATTTGGTTCTCCATCTTGCTGAAAGATATAAATGGTCTAATTTGAGTCACATTAACAATAATAATTAACAGTGAGGTAAAATTCAACTTGTTTAAGTACATCTATAAACTGTTGTACTAGAAAGGTGTAATAAATAATTCATACATTGTAGCTTTTAAAGAGGTCTGAGTCATCTTCTTGTAGGTAGATGGAAAGTGCACGTAGAGATAAGATTCGTCTCACGATGATGTCTTGTTCTTCTTTGAATGACATAAAAAAGACACAAAAAAAAGCAAGAGTCCACAGATGACCATTTAATAGAAGAAATACATGAGAAATACCCCTCATCCACCAGTGAACTGTGCACCCAACTTGAAAAAACCATGGACTCAGTTATGTCTATTATGAACTTTATCCGATCATCATCCAACCTGCAGCAGAGACTGTTTCGCAGTCTGATCGCTGACATGTCTGTTGAAAATAAATACTTGCTCCTTCATAACGATGTCCGCTGGCTAAGTAAGGGAAATGCTCTCAGAAGGGTTTGTGACTTTCGGGAGGAAATTGTCGTGTTTTCATCAGAGTGCAAACACATCAGAGCCGGTGCGTTTCTGACTCAAATGCTGGATGATGGGTTCGTGTCAGTTTATTTTGGAGCCATATGTAGACACAAAGGTTTATCTGAAGTGCTGCAGTTCCTTGTGTCACCTCACATCAATGAAGGGGCTCTGCAAAGAACTGGCTATTAATGTCCTATGTTTGGGTCCACATGCACATGCGAGTCGTGCTTTTCTCACATGAATGCTATTAAAACAAATACTTGTTCCTCCTTAACAAATGAGCGCCAGCATCATTGCTTGTGCATAGCTCTTACATCTTTTGAAGCTGATTGTTCTGCCATTGTTCAGTTAAAGAAATGCATTTTTTCTCACTAGCATGTGGTGTCTAGATCTGTCACTCGTTAAAGTTCGAGTTTCATAGTGTTATTATTTAAATTCAGACCACCACTCCATCTCTGCCTCATAGTATAAAAACAAGAGAAGTAAAATAAACTCGTGTAAAGATTTTGCATATCAGATGTCAGAATAATATTTTTTCTAAACAGGAGAAAGAATGTGTTTTTTTTTGTTCCATTATGTTACTTCTACATGGGAAGACATTTTAGGTTATATGTTAGGATCATTGTACCAATTATTCAGTGCTAAAATAAATTTAAAAGGCAAACTTGTTTTTTTATGTGTGTAAATATCTATAGATGTAAAAAATTACTAACTGCTGGGTGTTTGGCCCCTGAGCTGTTGGCCCTTGGAATCTGTGGTCCCCAGAGCACCTTAGTTGAATGGCCCTGTAGTACTTTATATATCTTTATGCAAAGAACAGTAAAAATATAAAAAAATAATATTTTTTACTAAAACAAGATTGGTAAAAGTGCACACAAAGTATGCCACACAACACCACATACAGCCCTGTGGCAAACCCAACACCTAATTGAAAAACAGATAAATTACAGTTTAGTACCTGAATGTCATAGGCTAAAAGAATCTTCTGTAGTGCCTCTGCTATCTTACCAGTGCGTGATGCCTTCTGTCTGTACAATCCAGTCTTTGTGGGTGTATGGTGATCAAACTCTGCGTAGAATGGGTTCCTCAGGTTCACGTTGGTAATGCGATGAAATTCAGCAAACACCTGCAAATGTGGAAGCGTAAAGCTTCGTTTGGTAGATCAAAAAGTGTTACTATTGTTTTTACCATATGTCAGAACGAGGCTCAGTAGGAAGAGTAGTTGTCTTGCAATCAGAAGGTTGTGGGTTCAATTCCAGCTTCCTCCTGCCATATGTTGATGTGTGTGAGCGTTAGTGAGTGCGATTGGGTGAATGTGGCTCTAGTGTAAAGCGCTTTGAGTGGTCTTTATGACTGGAAAAGCGCTATATAAGTTCAGTCCATTTACCATTTAAAATGAATTCTGTGTAGATTGTTCTGGGCATAAGGGAAAGGTCACTCTGAGCAGCATTCAAGGCCTGTCTGGGAACAAGATAGATAAGGAAACAGTCTTGGTGTGAGGAAAGACTGATGGACTTGTTATTGTAGAAGCAAATTTGTAGTCTGGATGGAAACAGTTATCCTGAATCCTGCCTGGTCGCTTTGACATTAGTTCAGCAGTCCAGTTTAGCTCAGGAATGGGGAGTTGACCGGAGTGATGAAAGTGTTATGGTACAAACTGTCACGCAGACCAGTTTGATTTCCTGCAGATGTTTGTGGGTTCTGTATTCCTGGAACTACGCTTGAGAATCAATGTTGTGAGTGCCAAAATGTGCATAAGTGAAAGGGTACATCTGAATGGTCAAAAAGTTTCACATAAACAACAATGATATGACTGTTGTATATATATCTTGAAAGGGATTTTGGGATTCTTTGGGATTTTGTATGAAGATGTATTATGAGATGTGTTCTGAATAAAAGGTCCCCCGCGTCGGCTTTGAGTGGAAACCAGTTGTCTCTTCATCATTTTTAAATTAGGAAACTTTCTTCTCCCACATAATCACACAGATAAAATACTTGTAGCACAAGGGTCATACACAACTTCATATAGACCAAAAAATGTTACCTGTGACTCAGTCTGCAGTGCTGGCCATCTGATCAAATGATCATTTACCAGTAGATCTCCTTTCACAATCTCTTGGCATCCTAAAGCAAAAGTTGTCTGCATGCACCTTTCGATGGACAGCTTTTTTTTTTTTCAGGCTTTTTGCTTTCTTCTAGTACTTGCAGTCTCATCTGTTCAAGGGACATCTGATTCGCCCCTTTAGGAAAGTTAAGAAGAAAGTTGATTTCAGAATGTCTAGCTTTCTTGATGTTGGAATGAGGATGGTCATAGTCAGGATTGTTTCTGCTCCTCCTGCCTGCATTGACAGCAACCTCTGCACAGCCAGATTTAGCCATTACTGTTCGATAAGTCCCCAAGAGGACTTTCCAGCCATACCAAGGATTGTGACTACCACGCTGTGAAAGACATGGATGGGCGTTAATTAGGGCTTCCGCTACCTTCGGCAGTTGGCTTTCATTTGGGTATGGTTTGTAGCTAAAGATTGTTTCAACCATTTTTTCCAGAACACAGTGAGTTTAACATCAGGTAACTTTAATCTTTTGCGAGACTTTTTGTAAACCTGGTTTCCGTCTTCAAGTACATGCTCTACTTCAAAAGAAAAAGCAGGGAGAACAAAAGTGCTGGGCCAGTGCTTCTGATGACCGTTTAAGGTCACAAAAACGTCTGGGGAGCATTTATCTTGATTTTCGTTCTGTGTCTTTCTGTAAAAACCAAAATAGTAACAATTAAAACTTAACACTTTTGTCTTGTATTTTATGAATGAGGAGTGAAATATGCCACCAAAATCACTGCAAGGATCTAGAAGCTTCAAACTATTAGTTCAACAAAATGTATCTTCTCAGTGTCAGAAGGAGTTTGCCTTCAATGGTGTAAGCTGAAAGTAGTAATGTATCATTCCCAGCAGAAAGTTCAGAGGATCACAGGTGCTCAGTGTAGTCGGATTTGTGATCTCGAGTGATAAAACTGACTTCGTTGTCAACTACAAAAATATTTTCAACCTTGCAAAATTGCGACAAACCCTCCCCATGACCAGCAGAAACAAACATGCCAACTCTACACTTCCATCAATAGTGACTCTTGATGTTGAGTAGATGATGTCACTGCCTGTCTTTTCTTTGAAAGACATTTACAGATGTGACATTAAAGGTTTGCTGGTGAGGTTTGAAAAAAGATAAAGAGCTGAGGTAGAAAGCCACCATGTCCTGGTGTCTGGTAGCTAATGTTTTCAGTACATTTTTGAAGTTTTGTGTGTCATGAACAACTCGCTTGAAAAAGCGATGTATTTCCTGAAACCTCATCGTCCAATAGTAAACAAGAGGTCTAAAACAGCAAATGAGGTAAGGGTAGTGTTCTATGTAGTTATGTTTAGGATGGAGTTGAAAATGTGGAAAAACTTCCTGTAGGATTTGTCTGTGATCCTGTAGCTTTGACTGCAAGTACTGAATGGTTTCTTCTGTAAATGTCGGAGATAACATTAATTCCACTATGAACATTAATTCAACTATGTCTTTTAAATCCATGAGAACGGACCATGTCCGATGACCCTCAGGAATCTTATCACGATATTCAAAGGTAGTAGTCTAAGCAAAGTTGCATTTTCGTTGCCATTGCCACATATAGTGTGCTTTGCTGCAAATGTTTTTGGGATAGGCTGGGGCCTGTCAACCTTGTCTGTGTGCTTGTATGGGAAGGAGAATATTCGTTTGTTTAAATCTTCAAGAGTAAAATATTTGCATCTTGCCTAAACACAGTGCCAGCTCTACAGGTACAACGCCCTCAAACAGATTGTGGAGAACATCAGGGGGAAACGCTGTAGTCTTTTTGGACCCCACACTGTTGCTGGCATTGCCCCTCTGTCACTGCTTGCACAACACCAGCATGGCTTGTGTTGGAAGATTTGTACATAAATTATCATTACTTAGTTTAAAAAGATTCTTTATCCTCATGATTTACCAGTAAAATACATTTCCATCAATTCAGTTTGGTGAACTTTGATAGAAGTGGTTTGAATACTTTTTACATTTATCTTTGAAGTACTTTTATGAAGTATTAACAGAATTGTCATCTTGTCTTAGAGTTGCATTTGGGTGGTTGCTATGCAGACTGAGCAGGAACTTGTGTGTGTGTGGAGGAGTTTGGGAAGCAGTCTGTTCGGACCCCAGCCAATCTCCGTGTCCTTGAATGCCAGATGTGGACGTGTGTGCTGGATCAGTATCTGGACAGAACCAGTTTTATTCAGTAGGACTTGTATTTGTGAAACTGTGTGCAGCCACACCCACGATGCTGTAACATGAGTGTTTTTTTTTTCATTCTTTAATAAAAGGCTGTGACACCAGGCAGCTCTTCTGAGAGAATGGACTGTCCCTCCCTGGCCATCCAAAGATAACTTTAACTCGCTTGTGTCTTCATTGCATACCTTTTCTGAGTTTATTAATGTGTCTAACTCTGACACTTCCTTTTGTCCTCAAAATAAATTCCCCATCCCTAACTTCATGTGTCTGAAACTGATCTTGAGTAGCAGTACAGAATCTACAAAAATGTGTGGCTCTAAATGATTTAGCAAAATCTGCCAAACAATGAGCCGCCAGATTGTCAGACACCAAACACATTACAGTGCCACAGACTGCTTTCCCAAGAGACTCTATGAATACTCGATCTTCTTTAAGAGTACGGATGTCTTTAAGTAAAGGACCGAGAACTCTCTCATACCCAAATCTGTCAAGGTCATAGAGTTACATA
Source organism: Girardinichthys multiradiatus (assembly GCF_021462225.1). Taxonomy (NCBI): domain Eukaryota; kingdom Metazoa; phylum Chordata; class Actinopteri; order Cyprinodontiformes; family Goodeidae; genus Girardinichthys; species Girardinichthys multiradiatus. The sequence continues at coordinate 14,673,056 of NC_061817.1, read as the reverse complement.
GAGTTACTAGTTGAATGACATGCAAGGCTGATCTGTGTTTACATGGGAGATCAGCAAAAATCCGGTATTGTGCTTCGTTTGTGAATTTTTCGTGATGTGCCAAGTGGATTTGCTATTTCTATGTCATCAATGTACAAGAGTAGGTCCTCTGAAGAAAAAAAAGTTATTATCTTTAAAGTAAGAGCCATCATGGTGGCTTGCATAATAACCACCTGGGCTTGCCTTCGTTTCTTTCATTTTCTCAGGGATGTCAGTGTTGAAATATTTGTTGAATCATCTGAAGAACTGAAATATGTACTGCTGTGTGCCCTGCTTCAATAACATACTGAACAGGACTAACAAAAGGAAACTTTTTCTCAATTAAGGTTTTGTGTCTCTTGTGTGAGGAAAATACCTCTCCTTTGGCTGTTGTAGTGGCAAGAATATTACTGTCGGATACAGAACTAACTATTTCTCATTTACTAAAGTTTCAGAAGCTACAACATTATGGTTCTGAAACACATTCTCAATGGTTCTTTTGATGAGAGGTTGGGACAAAGTAAACAACTCAACCAAATGCTTTATCATTTCTTGAGTTGCCATGTCTGAAACATGAAGTACAGTTTTCATCTTTAAAAACAAAGCCAGATTAAGTTGCAGTTGTGCTTTCAAATTGTCAAGATCCCGCTGACTATTATCATCCTCTAGATCTTCAAACATCTCTGCATCCTCATAATGAGCAAGATCTTCATCAGAAAGCATAACAGATGTTTCAGTAGCATTGTCGTTTACTGCTGAGACAGCATTTTCATCAAAGTCTGAACCTCCATGATGTTGTCTAGACTTATGAGCATTAAACGATGAGTAAGCATTTGTGCGGTAGTTACAGTTTTTGAAAGGGCATTCTACCATTTTATGCATCCTTAAATGGCTTCGTAAATAACTAAAGATTTTGGCCTCACTAAAAAGTTTCTTAAAGTCACACAAAGTTCATGTGAAATATACTTGTGCCTCTTTGTGCACAGAATTATCTGCATCACGATACCGAGATATATGGGTTTTCATTGCATTGAATGATGGAAATGTGCAAAAACAGTTGTCATAAAGACATTGCAAAGGATTAACTCTGGAAAAACTGGCATGATACAGACATTATTAAGACAAATAATGTGTGAATAATTTTTCTATTGTGTTTAAAATTAGAGAGCAAAGCTTGCATTTCCACTCCAGTGAATAACTTCAAACCTGAAATAAAAACAAATGCACATAGCAGTTGGGTACTAATTAAAGCTAATAACCTGTAATTCCGATGTCTACATGTTGATATATATAATATGTCAGAGACAATATGTACCTCGGCCACTGAAGTGAAGCAGTAAAACCTTTTCTAGGTTTTCATCAGAACAGATGGACCAGAGCAGAAATCTGTGGTCCCATACAGTCAACCTTAAAAACATAAGCAGAGAAAGAAAGGAAATATTTAATACTAATGCATTATGTTAGTTACAAGTGTGTTTGACATGGGTTATTTGCAGTAAACAATCTGTGATCATACCTGTATTTCCACAAGACTTAGGTGCTTCTTTAAATTCTTCAAAATGTACTTTCCACTTTAACCTACAGCATATGAAAGAAATAATACAAGACTGTTATGTTATTTTATTGTATTGGTCTAACTGGATACAATGCCAATGACAAACATCTTTTTGGTATACTACCTCTATTATAAACATTTAATATTGATTCCATAAATGCATGTTTGGCAAGGTTACAATGTTTAGTACTTAACATGCTGTCATAATGGGGTTTGCGGGCAGACCAAAGTGCAGACGAGCTGGGCAGCAACATGTTGTAAAAGGTTTTTAGCTTTATTTCCAGAGGTTATCAAAGAAACCAAACAAGGCGCTGCAGATACAAACAAAGTCCAGATCCAAAAACTTACAAGATCGGTTCTGCAGGAACAGGGAAAAACTCAGCACAAATACGTGGGTTGAGAACAGGGTATGACAAACACAAGGAACCAGCAACAAACAATGACACAAAACCAACTAATATACTGAGGGATAACAAAGGGCAGGTAATCAGAGAAAACAGGGAACAGGTGTGACAAGGAGGCAGGGAAGCAGAAGGAACAGGTGAAACAAATACAAAGGATGAGGATGGGCAAAGTAACTAATAAACAATAAACAGAAACACAGACCAAGCAAACCTATAGACAAAGATAAATAATCAAATAGGGAATAAGAAAACTAGAATAATCATGACTAAAGTAAACAGAGAAACTAGAGGGAACATAGGAACAACAATAACAACCTAAGAACAAACAAAGAACCTATAAAGAAAACCTGAATACAAAAGTAAACAAACCTAACAACACTGACTGAATTAACTGGAAAGGAAACAGAAAATAAACTAGTAAACAAGAAGAGTGCAAAGGAACAAATAATATAACACAATAGAACACAAAGATACTAAAGAAAAATAAAACTAGAGAATCCAGGGAAGACCAAGAACTATAATAATTACAATAATAATAATAATAATGATAAACCATACAAAGTAATAAGAAAACAACCATAAAAGAACTTAAGAAGTAAACACTAGGAGGCGGAAGAGGGAGAAAAGAAAACATGATACAAAAACCAAAATAGAAAAATCTAAGCAAAAGCTCAACAAACACAAAGCCACAAACAGAGTCCAAAAATGTCACTCTGTGACACATGCAATTAATACCATTCAGTTTTTTGGTTCTGATAGCCCTTTAATTAATAGTAATTGTTATCAATGCGTTTCTTTTTATATAAAGATGGGCCCATTCGCTGCAGCCAAATGTCCAACAATACTGTCCATTGATCACATCTGAAGATTTGACCATGCCAATAAATGCAACATGTAATGTAATGCCATTTGTTTTTCGAGCTGGATAATGCAATAAATAAAAGTAACTAGACTAACGCAACTTCAGTGCTAACCTAAATTGTGTTAGTGAACTACTCGGCTGATCCGTCAGAGACTACAACTAGCTGTATTATAGTTTTTTGGTGATTAATGAAAATGTTTTACTTTGCAAATTAGACCGCTTAGCACGAGCAGGGATAAGAGACTTATGACAATAATCACAGTCGAAGACTGGCGAAGCTTGACGCTGTCCAAGATGTGACCATAAACTTTAACCTTGTAAAGGACTAGCTAGCAAGCTTAGGTAGCCTGCTAACTTGGCTTTGAGCCACTACAGTCACTAAAAAAAAAAAAGTTCTTAAACAATAAATGTTATTATTCTTGACAAATCTTACAAAACAAGACCACAAAAGCCTTATTTAATAACGTTTCTTCCGAATTTGCACTGCGCTCACCTCAACTGAATTGGGTAGCCATCTTGATTTTTCAAATTCGTGGCACAGACCAAAAGACCGTCAACGTCATCTTGATTAACTCAAAAGCTTTGCTACAACTGCACTATTAAAGTTTATCGTTCTCAAAGCCCAGATGTTTTAAGTATGGCAGACTAAAAACGGTTCTGAGTGTGATGTCTATAAATATTATAAGTTGGTATAGATGTTGGGGTTTACAGTGTATGACTGTAGTATCGATCTTCTTCCTGGTGCCCAGTTATCCCCTGGACGGATGTCAAGCCACGGAGCGCAAGGAGTGCTGTTTGCTGGAACTTGTGAAAAGCTGTCAGAGTATTGACTTGCCTAGTGTGGTTCTCCACCCGTGAGATATTGTTCTGGTTTGTACTTCGTGAAACTCCCTTCGTGGTTTGCCTCCCACCGACTTCGATAAATACTTAACTGTATTTACTGCAGTCTTATGACTCCTGTGGATCTTCTGGATGGATTTTCAGAACCGCTGCTTCAGCCTCTAAGTCCTGCCTGTCAACCCTCCAACACCACTCACCTGCTGGAGGAGTTTCACTCTTGCAGCACACCAGCCTGCAAGCCTCAGCCTCCATGGTTTGCTCACCTCTCCTTGAACATAATTAATCCACAAGATGTAAGCCTTCAAACTTACTCTTCACTTTCCAAATTATCTGCTGTCACACTTCCGGATCAAACATCATTTATATTATTAAATTAACAATGTAAATCTTTAATTCAGTCTCCGTGTTTTGTGCCGGCTCAAGAGTCTCCTGATTCTCATTATGACACTTCCCATATCCTCCCCAATAAACAGCTTCAACCATCCTTTTAACTCATGGTTTGATTCCCACTCCTTTCTGCATAAAGGGAAAAATAACTCTATCACAGGGGTGCCCAAGTCGGTCCCTTGAAAGAAACTATCCTGCAATTTTTAGATGCATCCCTTCTCCAACACACCTGAATCAAATGAATGGCTTGTTACCAGGCCTTTCCAAAGTTGGAGGACACGCTGATCAGATATTTGATTCAGGTGTGTTGGAGCAGGGAGGCATCAGCTGTCAAGGACTAGCC